>NC_050198.1:34267414-34363088 GCF_004126475.2 Phyllostomus discolor | reverse complement strand
CTCAAAGCGGTCCTCGCCTCCCTAGGCGATGCCAGGCTCCTTGTCCTTTCACAACACAGGCCTGCCCTTCCCTGGGGAGTTAGCAGAAAGCCAACATGGTTAAGAGCACAACTCAGTGTTTCCCTTCTTCTCTCTTCTGGAGGAAAATCATACCCGTGTCCTCCCTAGACTGAGTTCTGGGTGAGAAGCGCAGTAGGCGCTGCCACACCCACACTCTCAGTCTACATCTCCAGCAGCCAGTGTGTCCTCAGAGAATCTGTTCTTCAGGGGGCACCCTGCCGTTGTCCACGGCACAGCCTGGCCCGGGGCACAGGCGGTGCCTTTTGTCCAGACAGAGAGCAGCGATCCAGCCCTCCTGGTGATGCGCAGGTCTCAGGCCTCCACTTCTGGGCAGCTGGGGTGCCCCCGGCCCCCTGAGTGTGTTTTCCACAGAGGAGAGACCATTGAATAACAGAAAATCACCAGTTAAAGGCCAGCAGCTTGTGACAGTCTTCCTGTCCATGGAGCTTGTGACTGAGACAGCAGTTATATCCCCATTGCCTCGTTTGGTTCTTGCAGCTCAGAGAACCGTCTCCTCCACCCCCTGCATCTTTACGAGACAGAAGTTCTCTGCAGCCCCTTGGGTTGCCTCTCATGGAAACCAGGGACTAGTTCCAAAGCAGACCCCAGGGCTCCCGTGTCTCAACCTGGGCTCAATTTGTAGGAAGGGCTGGGTCCTTCCGTTTACACAGTCGTGCTGCACCTGCTTCCCTTTGCTCACTTTTTGCTGTCTCAGGTATGGTACTTTTCTCTCTGACCCCTGCCCCTCAAGTTGGGTTCAGGAGCTGTGGAAAGACAAGAGATTCCTCCACAAAGACCCTGAGTTCGTACAGAGCCTGGCTGTGGCCAGGTAGCAATGGCAGGCATCTCTGTGGATGGGACCCTGCTCTTCCATAGAGAGCATACGCTCCAGTTATTTCTGGGTGGCCTGAGATCTGTGAGTCTCTTGCACTTGCAACAACCCGCCTGCTCCCCTGGATCTGCGTCCCCTTGTGGGGATCTGGGACTGGATGGATATCCTCCCTGTGCAGAGGCCAGAACCACAGGCTCATCACTATCAGGCACGAGAGGTCAGGACTGGTCTCGTCAGCAGAGCTCAGACTGACCTTCATGGGGCCTTTCCCATAAACTGAATTATGTGTTACATTTTACCCCAGGCTCTCCCTTATTTCTTGGCTCGTGGTGCCTCTGGCTCAGTCTCTGCTCTAGAACTTGACATGCTGCACATGTCTGCACGTCAGTGGATTCTGGCTCCTAGTCTGTAAGTTGGGACCACATGCAGTCTGTGATGTGACCCCACATCTCCTGGACACCCCACACTGGGTCTGGGGACAAAGCCTTTAGCGGGGAAAGGGGTGGCCTCTGACTCCCTTGGTTACCCCCACCCCCCCATTCTCCATGCTCCCTCATGTAGCAAAGTCAGCAGTTAGCACTGGCCTCAGCACACCCCCAGCATGCCACATTACCCCTCTCCCCTGCCCATCCTTCTCAGTCCTCTCTCCTGGCCACCGTGCTGCACAGGGGACCCTATGACGCACTCTTGACCACATCTACGTGCGTCAGATCTGTCTCCTTGATTAAAGGCTCAATTGTGCAGGGCCAGGAGTCTCTGCAATTCCTCCTCTTCCACCACTCCAATAGCCAGGCCAGCCTGCAGGGGGCAGGCGAGGGCAGACCATGGAAACCTTCAGGAGTGGTACACAGTGATTCTGGTAGGCAGGACTCACCTGGTGTGGCTGCTGGAGGGAGGCTCTCTCTCACTTTCGGACCTCTGCCAGCTGGGCACGGTCCCCAACTTCTCTGTACTCTGCCGTCCCACCTCGTGAACCGGGATGGAAGTCTTGCTCAATGAGGGGTCTGTGGCAAAGGATGAAAGCAGCTGACATCCTTTGGATGGATGTCTGCAGCATGTTCTCTGACACCCAGGAAACAATCAATGAAAGGGAGACGCCACGTGAGGCCTGCTCACCACACAGCCCACATGATCGGGCTGAGTTCGGCCTTTGTGTTTCAAGAGAGACTAGCCCCGCTCTACTGACCTTCTCCCTGGGGCTGCGTGCCAGACCTGGCAGGGTCTGGGCAGCTCCCAGACTCTCAGATGAGATCACCCGTTCAGATTCTCAAGCCATTCTATGTGTAGACAGCATACACTTTTGCGGCAATACGGCTCTGGGGACCACCGAGAAACACATGGCCAGAATGCAGAGTTCATTTTCACTTCAGACGAACTGCACAGTCACCTCCTGGGTACACAGCATCGGATTCTGGGGGGCATGGGGAGGTAGATGTAGTCATTCATCCCTCTTCAAGTGAAAAGGCATTATGTCCAAACCCCGACTCTTAGTAACTGAGTGATATTCTGGTTCTCATGTGGCAGCACCAAACAAACTGCTGTTCATAGTCCCCATCCCGGGGGACACCAAGCAGCAAGGAATGGCCCCTGGAGCGCTACAACAGGGGCACCCGCACCGTCCTCTGGGCACAGACTCTGCTTCCCGCTCTCCCTGGACAGTGGGACTCTCTGCCACGACCTCTGCGCAGATGATCGGAGCGCTGTCCTTGCCGCAGGACTGCCAACAGTGACAGCCCCCCCTCCCCCATTCTAAATCTCCTCCTCCTGATCCACTCGGATCTGCGGCTCTGGGATTTAAACTAGGGATGTGACATCTGACAAAGAACAAGCCCACGTGGATAAACAAACCTGAATTCTGAAGTCACTTCCCTTTAACACGTCTATTTGTTTGAAACGGAGGAGGATGAGGTACTCCATCAGAAACTCCTTCAAGGGGGAATGCTACTAGTGCTCAGGAGCAGGGAAACGCTGACCTGCATTTAGCTCACATTCATAATGGCTTTCGCAAAGAACACAAGGGTGAATTGAATCACCACATCCCAATGCTACACCCCACTCCCACACTTCCGTCGCCTTAGCTTGTTGAACCCGACGTCATGCTAGCACACAGGCATTTCAGCATGCACAGGGCTCCTTCGTGGAGGCAGTCAACAAAACGGCTCAAAAGCACGTGGGCATCAGCGAGGCATTCACACTGCAGACACACTGTACGCCTCAGTGAGGACAGTGTAGGGAGGAAAGACAGAGATCGAGGGTGTGAAGGTGACAACATGCATCACGGGAGCCAGAATACAGGAGTCGGGGACCACTGGTATGCAGTCTCCCTGGCCTCAGAATGCCCCAGAGTGGTGCAACTCCAGGGAGGAGAGGTCAGGACCTTCCCGGGATCGGATCAATGCTGATGGGACTGTCAGTCATAAACTAGTCGAGTCACTCCTCAGACTACTGCTCACTGTTTGGTCCCCAAAAGGAATCCGCACCCAGGACCCGGCAACACTGTGTTGCATCTGTCCAGATCTCCATCACGGGAGGTAAGACTGTCAGCTTTCTTTGAACCACTGTTTTCAGAGCTTCCAAAACGGCCTCTTGCTTTCCTGCCGCCTCTCCAGTTGGAGCTTCTCCTCTCCCTGCTGCTGCTGTTGGAACTCCCCATGCGGCAGAGAGGGTGGCAGATCAGCACCCAGGTGGAGGCTCAAGCCACTGAGGCGTGTGCAAGGTTCTCCCGGGAGGAAGGACTTGCCCCTCCCCCCCCCCCCCACCACCGCAGGAATACCACAAACCTTCCATCCCCAGTTCTGGCAGTATGCACAGTCACACCGAAATCTATCCTGATCTCTATCGCCAGAGGAAGAGATTCTGATCCAGGAGTCTCCACTGAACTTGTCCGAGAAGTGTTCTCTTCCTCTGAGGGGATGTGGGCCTTTTCCACTGCCTCTGGCGCAGGGTTTTCTCATCTGTGTACCGCTGGTAGAGCAGCCCCTCTGGGACAGGGACAGGGGTAGTTGGCGCCAGGATTGGGGTTCGGGTCACTGAGGGTCATCATTAGCAGTTCTGAGAAGGAAGGGTGAGAGGTCACCCTTCTGCTGTGACTTCCTGGGACGTCTCTTCAGAGGTCATCGGGGAAGATTCAGAAATCAACGTTCAGTTGCATTTCTGCAGTGGAGCCACGAAGGCCTTGTCTGTGCTCAAGGCTCCAGGTGGCCCTGGGTCTGGACACAAAGGGGGCGAGGAAGGTCCTCAAAGAGCTAGAAGGTAGCAAGGGACGTGTGCAGCCAGAAGAACGCAGACTGCAACAAATGGTGATAAGCAAGAAAGAAAATCCAACATTATTCATCCTAATGTTTCTGCCCCTCTGTTTCCTAGCTGTAAAATGGGGACAATAATGCACCCTACCTCCTAGGATTGTCCTGCCTGTTACACGGGATACTGCATCCGAAGAGCTCCAGAGACTGATGGCACACATTCGGGGCGTTAGAAAGGAGACCCACTGTTGCATGCACATGACATGGAATGCAAAGCGATGGGCCACAGGCAGCCACGTTAACGCCCTGCTGACTTTTTACAGAGTATTCCCTGGCGTAATTGATTGAAGAACAATCAACGTGTCACTAAGAGCTGCTCTTCTCCTAATCACTCCTGTACTTTCACAAAGCAGACTTTTAACTCAATTCTAAACATTTGCACCATGCTGACACGCCCTCTGAAATTTTCTCCTTCATCCCCACTGGCTGTTCTTGTAGTGAAAAGTGTGCTCAAGACTACAGAAATCAGAATTCCTAGGAAGTGGGAGTAAGAATTTGCTTTAGCTGGCCCCCTAGTAACCATCTCAGTTAGGAGGTCGGTTGTTGAGGTGTTGCAGTGCTGTGTCCCCGTAACCATTACTTTACTTATGAACGGCCCAAAGCGCAAGAGTAGTGGTGCTGGCGATCCGCACACGCAAAAGAGAAGCCGTAAAGTGCACGCATGTATAAGAAAAAACGCAGTACATACAGGGTTCGGTACCACCTGGGGTTTTAGGCATCCACCAGAGAGAGGTCTTGGAGTGTATCCCTGATGGACCAGGGGGAGTACCGTATCCCAAAGCACATGGTGAGAAGGTCATTAAAGGAATGAAAACGCCGCTACATTAGGAAACACCCATTTAAGGCAAAAGAATGCAGAAAAGGAGGAGCCAAAGAACAAAAAGACAGGAAACACAGAAAAAAAGTGTGATGGCAAATGTAAGTCCACCGATGTCGACAAGAACGTTACATGTGAACAGATTAAATAATCGAATCAAAGGCAGACATTGATAGACTGCATTTAAAAACAAAAACAAAAACAAGATGCAACTGCGTGTCCTGTACACACACACACACATTGCCAGTGAAAGGAGGGGAAAAGACGTATCATAAAAGTAGCAACCACAAGAAGCTGCAGTGGGTATCCTAATATCAGGCATTTTCAAACAATAATCTTTATTATATATTTTTCCATTACCCTTTAGTCCCCCTTATACCCCCCTCCTCCCAGCAATCACCACACTGTTGCTCATGTCCATGAGTCCTCCTTATTTTTGGTTCAATCCCTCCACCCGTTAACCTCCCCGCCCAACTAGCTGTCATCCTGCTCTCCATCTATGAGCCTGTCTCTGTTTTGCTTGTCAGTTCAGTTTGCTCGTCAGATTCCACGTGTGCATGAAATCATATGATCTTTGTCTTTCCCTGACTGGCTTTTTTCACTTAGCCTACTGTTCTCCAGGTCCGGCCATACTGTTGCAAAGGGTAAAATTTTCTTCTTCTTTCTTTTTGATGTGTAAATGTCCCATAGTTGCTTTATTAACTCATCTACTGATGGACACTTGGGCTGCTTCCATATCTTGGCAAATGTAAATAGTGCTGCAATGAACATAGAGGTGCTTATGTTCTTTAGAATTAGTGTTTTGGGTTCCTTTGGATGTATTCCTGGAAGTGGGATTGCTGGGTGAAAAGGCAGATCCATTCTTAACTTTCTGAGGTATCTTCCCCCTGCCTTCCACAGTGGCTGCGCCAGTCTGCATTCCCACCAACAGTGCAAAAGGGTTCCCCTTTCTCCACATGTTCCCCAGCACTTGTTGTTTGTTGACTTATTGGTGATGGCCATTCTGACAGGTGTGAGATAGTATCTCATTGTGGTTTTTATTTACATCTCTCTGATGATTAGTGACGTTGCACATCCTTCCAGATGTCTGTTGGCCATCTGTATGTCCTGTTTGGAGAAGTGTCTATTCGGGTCCTTTGCCCACTTTTTCACTGGCTTATTTGCTTTTCTGGTGTTGAGTTTTGGAAGCTCTTTATAAATTTTGGGTATTAACCCCTCATCAGATGTATGGACAAATGTGTTCTCCCATTCTGTGGGTTGTCTTTTATTTTGTTGATGATTTCCTTTGTTGTGCAAAACCTTTTTAGTTTGATGAGGTCTCATTTGTTTATTTTTTTCCTTTTGTTTCCCTCGCCTGGAGAGATATATCTGATCAAAAAACTTCTACCAACAATGTCTGAGAGTTTGCTGTCAGGCACTTACTTTTAATATTAAACACACAACACAGCAGTTCTAGTCCTAGAGAATTCTTTGCAACAGAAATGAAAACGAAATGCCCTCACAAACCCTGTACTCACACATCCACAGCACTGTTATCTCTAATAGCCGAACCTAGAAACAACCCAAATATTCCACAACTGGTGTATGGATGACAAAAGCAGACACCCGCACAAAGGATTACTGCACAGTAATCAATGGGAAGCACCGATGCGGGCGGCAGGAAGGGTGCGCGTCAGCATGCTGAGTTAAAGGAGGCGGACTCACAGGCTACACAGCACAGGAAGGCATGTAAGGGGCAGTCCGGAGAAGGCACCAGCGCAGGCACGGAGGTGTTCGGTGGTTGCCAGGGAGTGAGAGTGAAGGGGGGGGTCGGATGGGAAATGGCACAAGGGAGCAGTGTCAAATGATGGAAACCGTCTGTCCTTGTAGTGTCGCGGTTTGTAATATCGTTTCCAGTTCTCGCATTCTAGAAACTGTATACATTAAATATAAATTATCTCCATACCTCTCACATTTTTTTTCAAAGGCGAAGGACTGTGAAGGAAAGTACTTAAATACTGGTTATTGTATTCCATTTTGACCACGAGTTCGTAAACATAAACGGCTACCTTGGAGTCCTGCACAGACCCGGCCCTCCCACGGTATTCCCCGTGTCAGTGGGTGGCACCGTCGCGCTCATTGCCGGACACAGGAACTTGGTCTTAACCATATACATCTTCCCCTGCTTGAGCTGAACTCCAAATGCTTGCTGAGTTCTGTCCATTTGCCTCCCAAATGTCTGTCTAATGCTCACACTTTTCCCCACGTCTAGCACATCTACTGTAGTCCAAGGACTCTGTCCCTTTGACGGTCAAACCCGCTTTCTAACTGGTCTCTGTCATCTACTCAGGGTACCTGTCTCCCTGCCTCCTCCCTTCCCCCTGTCTCCCCTCTCCCAGCTGCAGGGCTGCCATTACTTTTTAGATCAAGACCGCATTCCACAAGGGGGATAGACGGTAATAGAAAAGTCACAATAAATTTAGAAAAATAAAAGTAAAAAAAGTGACCTTTCAAAAAAAAAAAAAAAAAAAAAAGGAAAAATGCATCCCAAATAGGCTCACATCTAAGCAAATAAACTATTCTACAGGAATGTTCTTCAAGTAGCACAACCACCTAGTGCTTGTGAGTAAAGCCACACTAACTCCATGTTTCCTGATTTCTCTTTCCTGACAGTCTTTCTGGTGCCACTCTAGACTGATCCATCAGGAAGTCATAGTATTTGGTCCTAAAGCACACTCTACTGAGAACAGAAGCACTTGGCACTGCTTCATCCTGGGGACTCCCCAGGGGGACACCTGTGGGTCTGAGCCCATGATGAACTGGTACCCGGGCCGTCTGTGTGCCCTACGATGGAATAATTCCTGTCCCTCGTAGGCTAAGAGGACAGGGTTGTGCCCCAGTAGCAGAGACTAGTTATACCTATTTGAGTCTTATCATTCTTGTCATTCAGCAAACCATTCTACTTTTAAGCTTTAAATTGACTGCCATTTTATATATAATAGATGTATAATCGTATATATAATTATAGTAACTTTAATATTAGGTTCCATCAATACAAGGTACGATGTTTAAAGAAAAACTTACGTACTATAAGACAAAAAGACCACGATCCCACACACGGACTTCAAAGCATGTCCACCCCCCACCTACCTCACTGACAATGTGGAAAGGAGAGCTTCCACATTTTGTGTCTCTTGTTGGCTTCTCTCACATCCTCCAATTTCCCAAGCTTCTCCACTTACACTGTCCCCTCTTCCTGAAGCTCTTGATGGGGAACTCCTGTGCATCCTTCATACTGCAACTCAACCAATGCCTCCTCCAGGAAGACTTCCCTAAAGATTGAGCTAAAGTCATTTCCTCCCAAGCCCTGGAGTGTGCCCCTTTGGTACCACCCGCCGCAGCACTAATTTCTGTATTCATTACTGATCACCAGATTCACTATTGTCTCATGATTTCACATAAAATCCATGAGGGAAGGAATGTGTCTTTTTATGTGTCCTTGTTTTAATTGTAACACCCAGGCACCCAGCCCAGTGCCTAGACCACACACAGAGCTTAGTGCACTGTAGTTACATAAATAAAGACTGTCTTTCTCTATATTTGTTAAACACCCACACACACGCACGCACGCACGCACGCACACAGTAAGCATCAGAGCTGTCCAGAACAGTCGCCCTGACCTGGACTAGGAGGTTGGAGAGTATGGGTGGTTCTGCTAGAAGCTTTCTGCGCCTGTCGATGCTAAAGGGTGAGTCCTTCGTGCCATCACACACCCAGAGGCCCCTTGCTCACAATGACAGCGGGAGATCCGCACGCTCATCACTAAGTGCGCTGATGCCCTCCCAGACCTTGGACCAGGACGCCCTCTCACCACCACAATGGACCATTTGATCCTCCTGCCAGAAAAGCAAGGCCAGAAAACGGACCCCCAGCTGTTTATTCCCTCTTAACGCGTCTTCTCCCCTTTGCACTCACTTCCAGGTTTCTTCTTTGAGTCACTCAGGCCCACTGTGCCAATTCCCCACTGATCACCCCAGCACCTGCATCTCGCTCTCTGGGCAAGGATTTCCCAGGGAGGGTGGCCCTAACGACTGCACTTTCTTTCTCATTTCCCTTCTGAAGCTGCAGGCTTCTGGAATTGAAAAGTGCTCCCGAACACCCACAAAAGGAGCAAAAGGAGCCCTGCGGCCGGTGAAGGTGTGACTCTCACCCTCAGCTGAGCTCAGAGCATTGCTGCCTCAGGAGAACCACACTCTGCCCCACCGCAGCCCGTGAGCCAGAGGAGAGGGCAGGTCTGAGAAGCCCCGATGCACACACTCCTCTCCAGAGACAATGTTTCTATCAGGGACGTGTGGGTTGTGTCCGGGTTGCTTTGGGGCCCGTCCTGATGGAGGCAATGTCTCAACACCTGCGGACTTCGCTGCCCTTCCACCTGGACCTCTCTGCTTCCCCACAGCTCCTCTCTACTGCACTGCAGCTCCATCTCCTGCTTTCAGAGCACTGATGGCTGTTCCACCTGACGACGATCTCCAAACAATGTTTTACCCTCTGGCATCGCGATACCTAAGACAATGAATCTTCAGGAAACCCATTTTAAAAGCAGTAATAGGAACACTGGCTATGTAATAATGATGACACAGCAAATGAAAACAGTAAGTAATGTTATTTGAAAACTATCTATAGAGTTTCACACATGGAGACAATGACTTAGTACGTGGTTATTCCCGCCCAGGCCTTTTTCTATGCATTTTTACAATTGTGAGGTTGGGAGGGGCATGTAATGACTTTATAATGTCGTAGTGGTTGCTTTGTTTGCTTAATTAATACCGCAAGCTACCCTCCACAACGACGACGACGACGAGACTGCTGGTGCTGACATCGACAGCAGCAAATACGTGCAGACGCCTTGCTACAGTTCAGAGACCGTTGTCTGATGCGTGCACACTGACTCGTCACCCACGGTACGTCATGCACTTAGGAGACACCACGGTCAGTCCATGCCCATACCCAGTGTAATCTGACGAGTGCTGCTGCACCGCTCACGGGCTGTTGATGCAAAAGCACCTGGCACTAAGTGCCTTCCGGAGTTCAGGGGCAGGTCCCACCTCTCTTTAGGGTCCTGTCTGGTCTCGGCACAAATCTGACTCTGACTTGCTGGCCAGGTGACTTTGCGTACGTTGCTGCACCTGTTCAACTCTGTCTCAGTTTCCTCATCTGTAAAAAGGGCTACTGTTAAAGTGTTTACTTCACAGCGTTGCTGTGAGTACTCACTGACTTCTAAAATTCCATGTGTAGCGCGAGAGCCGAAAACAACGCCAGGCCCAGGGCAAGCCTCCAAGTGCGAGCTTCTGTTCTCTTGCCCCTCCACGTGTGCTTTCCACTCCCCACAGTATCCCTCCCTCCCCTTTGCCCCCTCACTCCTCTCTCCCTGCCCCACCCCCACCTTCACCCCCTTGGTGTCCACCCCGCCCTTTCTTCCCGAGGCACGTTCTTCAGACTCTCCACTGTTTCCCACTCCCCACCATTTAGTTCAGGTAATAGTAATACATCAGTCTTCTGTTGGATAAATAAGGAACACGAAAGGTAGGCAAAATAAACGCAACGAAGCACGGTGTGAAAGCCACACAAGAAGTGAAGTGCGGCTGGTGAAAGTTTGACTGTGAACAGTTTGGTGTCTTTACCTGATGCGCATCTTCACAGTCTGACCTGGGAGAACTGGACTTGATGGAAATACCAGCAGTGAAAGAAGCCGCATGATGAGGTTCCCTGGCCTTGCCATTTCAGTCTTGAACCTACAAAATATCGTAACCAAGGTCACCCCAATAAATTCAATGGAAACGAAAAAAGGATTTAGAACAATGTACATACTCATGTTGCAGCAGAATCCCGGGACCCCTTAGTTTTCTGAGCATTACACAAATCCCACCAACAGGTCGTTGGGGTTCTCATTCCCCAGAGACATCGTCCATTGGAGCCCGTGACGGTGCAGCCCAGGCACTGCAGGCCGGCCTTACACCAACCCTCCAAGGGGGGCTGCACACTCGTATGCCAATGAAACATGCCCTGACCCACGCCCCTGACACTCAGGTCTTGAGTCTCTGAGGAGCCGGGGTGATAGTGCAAACTCCCTCCACTGAGTCCAAGATCCTCCTGACACCGTCTCTAGGGACCATGCTCCAGGGAAGTGTGGGAATGGCGACAATATTAACAGTAACGACAGCAGCTGGAATGGGCTGGGGCCTCTCCATATGCCAAGCACTATCTGGACATCTTTCCCTCTGTCTTCTCACAGTCAGTGCCCTACTGAAGTGGCTACATGTCCTAAGTAGTGCTTCCCTTTCAATAATGGAGACATCAGGCACAGAGACGCTGAGTAACTTGCTCGGTGTTTCCCAGCACTAAGTGCTGGAGCTGCCGGTCAGGAGGCATTGTGGAAAACTCACTGTGGCCTGTGTTTGTTCAGTCAAGGGTAAGATCCAGTAGCCACCGCACAAGGTTCAGATGAACGGCAAACAAGCACCACACGTGGGTTCTACAGCATGGGACGGCTTGGCAAACAAATCTGATTTCAACAGAGGTCTTTCAGCTGGAAGCTTGACGAGATTGGGATCAGGGTACTTTGTGGAAACGAAGATCTGGGAGCCTCCTCACAAGAGCAGGCAGCACGGCAGCATCCTGGCGGCAAAGTCTGGCCTTGGGTCTGTGCATCAGAGAGGGCACCAAACCCCTGTCACTTCTACACCCTCACAATGGAGAGCGAGGCCCAGCAGCAGGGAAGATAAGACCGACGCCCTGTTCTGGGGGTTCCCAGAGAACCTGTTCCCATCAGTCAGAACCCTCGATCTTTTACGAATGCGCATTCGGTGATCCACACCCAGGAATCTGGGCGTGGCCACAACAGTGCCCTACACACTGATGTTTTACTCTGCTAGGAACTCTCAGGAACATTAGTACACTGCTGTGGTGGCCAGCCTGCCTCTAATGTACGGCCTCTCTGGGAGAGACACAGGGTTGAGAAGAGCAACCTGAAAGCTCGCAAGAACATGACATGAGGAACCGAGCACGAGAGTCAGAGGGCAGGGCAGCGGGTCTGTGCAGAGGCCTCACGGCCCCACTGGTCTTGTTCCCTGAAGGCTTCAGTTTCTCTCACGTCCATTGTCTTTGTGACCGGTGGATGGAGGTAGGGACAGGAGATGACATTTTAGACCCCATAATGCCACAGGCTTTTCTCAGGGACCGTGTGAGGCACAGGACGTGAGGTTATGCATCCAATGATCCCCGCCTCCTCTCAGCCTTTGGTCCCTTCTTGCACCCAACTCCATTGCATGCAAGCCCAAGGCGACCAGAACTTAGGGCACATGCCTTCCCTTCACCTATCAGACACCTGCCCCTGACCCAAGGAGGTCATCTCTCCCCCTCTCAGCTGTCCTTCACCTGATCTCACCTGCTCTCCCAAGTCACACAGCTTTCTCCACCAGCTTAGAGACCTAGCCTGCCCCTTCACTCTGGTGCCCTAGCCCAGAGAAGGCTTGTTCCCACAGAGAAGGACCCCAGTCCCAGGACCCGTACAGGACCATCTGGGCATCAATGTCCCCTGGCAGGGGCGCGTGCATGCGCACACACACACGGTATCGGCCAACCATGAGAGAGAAGATAACCCTGCTTTTTGCAACTATGGATGGACTTTGAAGGATCTGTGCTAAGTCCGACAGAGAAAGACAAATACTGTAGGTTCTCTCACATGGGGAAGCCAAAACATCCAAACTCACAGAAATAGAGATTGCAGTGGTGGCTCCAGGGCCTGTGGAAAATGCTAGGCAAAGCGTGCAAACATCTAGCTGCCAGATGAGTAAGTTGTGGGGATCCAAGGCACCACCTGGTGACCTCAGTCAGCAACAGTCTGATGCGTAGTGAGCGTTGTTCAGAAAATCGGTTAAATCTTCTCACCACTCACACAAATGGTCATTATGTGAGGGCATGCAGGTGCTATCAAACCCTTTGCATCATCATTTCCCTCTCTCTCTCTGTGTGTGTGTGTGTGTGTGTGTGTGTGTGTGTGAGAGAGAGAGAGAGAGAGAGAAATCATCTCGCTGTACACCATCAACTTACATATGTTACGTGTCAGTAATATCTCAAAGCTCAAAACACAAGCCCTGGCTGGCGTAGCTCAGTGGATTGAGCGCGGGCTGCGAACCAAAGTGTCGCAGGTTCGATTCCCAGCCAGGGCACATTCCTGGATTGCAGGCCATAACCCCCAGCAACCCCACATTGATGTTTCTCTCTCTCTCTCTCTCTCTCTCTCTCTCTCTCTCTCTCTCCCTCTCTCTATCTCCCTCCCTTCCCTCTCTAAAAATAAATAAATAAAATCTTAAAAAAAAAAGCTCAAAACACAAACTTGTCCTCACTCTGTCAAGTGTGCCCCCTGACATCGCCCCAGTATTCCTTGAACTCACCCTTTACTGGCAGCACACACTGAGCCCGATTCATCGATCCTTTCCCTCCCGCAGCGCTGCAACCAACGTTCGGTGGAGAATCATGTCTAGAAGCCGGGATCCGGGGGCTGGTTGTGCAATTGCTATCGCAGTGTTGCTGTAACCGAAACCACGTACTGGAATAGATGCATGTGCCCAATCACACACATAAATATGTACATCTACATCCATCAACTTGCCCGTGGGTACGCATGTACACATACTGAAAGCCATGTGTTCACACGGAGGCCTCCAATTCCAGTCTAACACCTCAAGGTTTGTTCTCGTTTTCTTCTTTTCCACATTTGACGCCACCCTTTCTAATCTGACACTCATGGCTCCCACTATCCTTATGCATTTACTGAGCCGACGAATCCCAATGCATATAATCTATCCCTTCCCCACACAGAGGCCATCCTCACATGCTGTGCTGAAGAATGCCCTGCCCTTGACCTCCGCAACCCACTCAGCATTGCATCCCTCAGCCAGGTAGCCTTCTCCACCCAACCCCAGGGACATCCTGCTTACCCCCTGGGGCTCTGTCCCCCACCACAGCCAGTGCCTCTGTCCGCATGCCCTGTCCACTGGGCCTGGTCTCTGACCCTGCAAGTTGCTTTCCTTGCTCTGCTGCACCAGACAGGACAGCTTTAGGACACAACTGCTCTGGCAGAAAAAGGAAGGGAAGTGAAATGAAGGGCAGGGAAGGGGAAAGGGGAACACATTTGAGTACAACCAGTCAATGAAGGTCGATCGGGCCAAATCACAGCAATCCTATGACGCCCCAGCTGTTTTCCTCACTGTTCTCCAGCCTCCCCTCCTGCCTGTCTCCTCTGCCCCGGGTCCTCCCTCATCCCTAACATGCTTTCCTCCATCAGGAGTAGAAACGCCGCCACGGGCCTGACTCCCGTATTATCCTAAATTATATCGGCAGGGTGGCTGACACTCATTGTGCATGGTGTCCTTCCTGAAGCTCTGACCCTCAACCCTCTGCCTCTCCTGAACGAGTGGAATGTTTCACCCCTCTTTTAGCAGTTTCGGGTGTGAGCAGGAGAGCAAGGTCAGGCCACTTCTTGGAGTTTCAGGTCCTTGGTCTGGAACAGGAGCGTGACCCAACTCCCTCACAGGTTGGAAGAGAAAGAGAGATGGCAACGCCAGACACCTCGCCTGAGCACTACGTGCCACACCCACTGAAGAGGGCTTTACCAGCATCACGGGGCTCCCCGATGCCCAGGAGCACACCAAGCGGATTTCCCATCAGCACCGTTGCACTTGCTGGTCCTTCTGCCCAGCCAGCCCTTCCCCCAGGGAGTCCACGGCCTGCTCCCTCTCTGCCTCCAGGTCTCTGCTCAGCCATTGCCTTTTCAGGGAGACTGTCCCTGACCACAGTGAGTAAAACACTCTTTCCCCTGAGCTGGCCTTATTTTTCTCCACAGCACTTGCCACTCTCAGATATGTTTCAGATTTACTGACCAACTCCATGAAATCAGAGACTTTGTCGATTTGCTTTCCTTCCCTGTACCTCCAAAGTCCTACAGCAGTGCTCATGCGTACAGCAGGTGTTCAGAATGTCCTTGGGGAAGACTGACTGGGAGCCAAGCCCTTTCCACCCATTGCTGAGATGCACAGTGCTCTCCATATGGGTACTGGCTTTGTTTTACTGATTATGATACATATTGAGGCTCAAGGAGACAAGTGACTTGCCCAAGGACACACAGCCAAGACTTGGGGCTCCAGATTCCAAAACCCTCGTTTCCCACACAGAGACCTCACAACCAAAAACATAAAAGCTCTCACCGGAGACAGACTCAGATACCCCGAGACACCAGAAACAGCTCACCGAACACAACCTGAAACAGACTCTCTGTCCAGAGAGCGCACCGCTTGAGTCACAGACTCCCAAACAGAGCAGAGACCATACCCAGTGACACAGCCCCTCCCCAACAGACCAAAGTCCTCATCCCTGGAAACAAAACTGCCCACGCCTCACACCCCAGACACAGACATCCGAGGCATGCAGACACCTCCCAACTCAGTACGAAGACTGCACAAACAGAAAGACAGAAGTTCAAATAACTCAGAAACACCACAGACCCTTAAGATAATGTCCCCAGACAAATCAGAGAACCTACACCCTGGACACAGACTGCCCAAACAGCTCGGGGTACAAGTAAGTACACCTTAAGATAAAACCTCCCGCACCCCCAAGCACTTCAGAGACGTAACAACTTGGGACCTAGAAACACCAACTGCCCAGAGACCTCATACCCTGGGTGCAGACACCTGCAGAGAGACCACGCCCAGGGACACCAATGCCCAAAAGCTCAGAAAATGCACAAAATTTCTATGGCTCCGGCTGAAGCCATAGAGACGCTTAGACCAGGGTGCACAAAATTGCCTCAGATACAAGATCCCGTTCACTCACAATCCCCCAAAACGTTCGGAGAGATCACAGGTACCCAAACAGCACCTGTGATGTCACACCCGTCGACATGCAGGTCGCCAAAGGGCCGGACACACTTTACTTCCTGGGCAAAGACACCAAACCCGCTCAGAGACCTCTCCCTGGACCTTAACCGCAAGCACCCGCAGGACTGACGGTGCGTAGTCAAACGCGCCTGGCCAGGCTGGTGGTGACAGAGTTAAGGCTAACCCACACTGAAGGAGCTCACATGGAGACAGCACCGACACCCGCGCACCCGGCGTCGGACTCCGGCAAAAGCCAGCCATTGCGCCGAACCTCGTCAGGGACCGGGGCGGCTTCGTCAGCCCAGTCCGGACAGTCCGTGGGTGAGTAGCCCAACTGGGACAAAAATTCTGCACTCTGGAAAGCCACATCACACGCACTAGCACACGCCTCACCCTCAGGGCCAGCTCTGCCATCAACGTGTCACCCCAGGCAGAGCGGCCAATGCGGAACCCGGCAGGCGAAGGAAGAGGCCCAGATTCGGGGTCCCGCTGATTAGGGATCCCGCTGGAACCTTTCGGCGCCCAGGAAGGGCTTAACCCGTCAATCTCTCTGTGGCCTATCACCGCCCAGCACGGTCCCTGACCCCGCCCCCACACCTGGAAACCCACCTCCCAGCCCGCGCCCCGCCCAGCGGGATGTGACCAAGTAGAAACGGACGGGTGAAGCCAGAGAAGTGAAAATGCGCAGCCTCAGACCCGGGAGTGGAATGTCCTACCTCTGAGCCCCTCAGTGGTAGCTCCCAGGGAGCAACTCTTCCCTCTCTCTCGCCCCTTCGTGGTGGGAACCTGAAACAGCTTGTGGACGCAGGAACCCTTGACCGTTCCAGGCTGGTCCGCGAAAGGTGGGAGGGCAAAGTCAGGAGGAAAACCCCACAGTTCACTGAAGGCTCAAGAGTCTTCCTAAACTGAAATTTACCTCCCTGCAGCGCCAATATGGTAACCGGGTGCTTTACAAGCGTTTCCTACGTGCAGGGCATTGTGCTGGCTTGTGCCTCCCTGCTTAATCCAGAACGGGTCTGAGGTGGGGGGAGGGCGGGGACGCAGCCAAAGTTCCCCAAGGGGCAGGAGGGCTAGAGCTCCAGGCTGAGGTCAGAGGCCTGGTGTGGGGCAGGCCTCAGTCCTTAACTGTCCGTAATAGGTGAGAGGAAAAGCAGGGTCTTTGGACTTGTTAGGGAAGGGGCCATCTCCCAGGGGCCCCAAGGACACTGAGTCTGTGAGATAAGGACCACAGGCTTTGTCACAACCTTGTCACTCCTGATCACATTCGCTAGCGGAATCCTCGGCCTGTCTGGCCCTGCCTCTTGCTCCAGCTTTGGATTTGAGAGTCATTCTCTCAATCCAAGAAGAGGTTCAGGCTTGATAAAGAAGAAAAAAACACTTAATTTGAGCAAAAGGATTTTGCCACACGGGAGATACAGGTCCAGGTAGCAACCCAAACTACGCTCCGAAAAGGACAAAGAAAGGCAGGGTTTGTAAGGGCAAAACCCACAAAGTGTAATTCTTTAGTGGAAAGGAAGGGTAGCTGGCTAGGTTAGCGAGGATTGGCTCATTCCAATATGCAAATGAGGAAGGCAAAAACTACAAGAAGGAGGTAAAGTCCATGTGTGTCAGTAGGGCTGGTCCTGTTCCAGGATGTTTATGGCTCAGCCTTGAGCAGAGTTTAGCACAAGTTTAGCAACTTACTAGCCACTGTGACCTGAGGCCCAGCATGTGCACAAGGCCCCACTGCCCCAATAGCCTCGGATTTTATTGTGACTCTCTTATCAGTGCTTATTCCATGTCACTTTTTTTTTTTCCATCTTCACGTTCACTCTGTCCATATCATGTGAGGCACTATAACGGGAGTTAGGAATCCAGCCATGTGGAAAGGCACAGAAACCTTGCCCTCATGGAGCTGTATATTCTATTGGAATTGTGTGTCACACACAGAAATGTAAGCAATTTGTCAGGCGTTCTTAATTGCTGCGTTTGCAATTCAATCTGAGGGGAGCATTTCTAGAGAGAGAGGTCAAGGAAAGTTTCTCTAAGATTGTGACATTTGAGCTAAAACCTAGAGGAGGTCAATATCTGGGGGAAGAGCATCCTAGACAGAGGTAAAAGGTAGTGGAGAAGTATGGGAGTGGAACTCAGCTCCTGTGTGAGCAACAGTGCAGAGGCCAGTGTGGCTGGCACAGGGTGATAGAAGGAGAGGTAAAGGTGTGGTCAGAGAGCTAATGGGGATCAGAATAAGTAGGATAAAAAAAGTTGTGTTACATTTATACACAATGGACTACCATTTGGCCACAACAAATAAGGAAATGTTACCCTTTGTGGCAGCATGGATGAATCTGGAGAGCTTTGTGCTAAGTGAATAGCCAGTCAGAGAAAAACAAGCACCATATGATTTCATAATAAATGAAATGAATTAATAAACAAAATAGAGACAGACTCATAGACAGAGAGCAAGGTGACTGCTCTTTGTGGCATGAACTGGGGGGCTAGTTGGGGAAGGTGGAAGGATTGAGAAAAGTAGGGAAAATAGATGTAAGAAATCACGGACACAGACAATATTGTAGGGATTGGCAGGAGGAGGTGGAGGAGGGTATGTGGGGGATAAATGGTGGTGGAAAGAGACTTGACTTGAGGTTGTGAACACACAATATGGTGTACAGATGATGTTGTGGAACTATGCAGTTGAAATGTGTATAATTTTGTTAACCAGTGTCACCCCAATAAACTGAATAAAAAGGAAAAAACAACCAAAAAATAGAAGGGTCTGAATACATATTTCTCCAAAGAAGATATACAAATGGCCAAAGAACTCATGAAAAATAGTCAAAATTATGAACTTCAGAGAAATGCAAATCAGTATCAGGAGAATCACATCACACCCTTTATTATGGGTATAATTAAAAAGACAGATTGTAACAAGTGTGCAGAATTTGGAACCCTCGTATAACACTGGTTGGAATATAGTGTGGTATAGCAACTTTGGAAAACAGTCTGGCAGCTTCTCAAAATTTAAATATATGGTTACCATATGATTCAGCAATTCCACTCCTAGGTATATACCCCAAAGAAATGAAAACTATGTTTACCCACAAACTTGTGTGTGATGCTCATAGGAGCATTATACACAATTGCCAAATGTACAAACAGTAGAAATATCCATTAACTGACAAATGGATAATAAATTTGGTATATGGATACAATAGAAGGATATTTGGCAATAAAAAGAAATGAAGTACGTCATGTGTGAGCCTTGAAAATATTTGCCAAAACCAAAGAAGCCTGTAGTAAAAAACAACATATTGTGTGATGTCTATTATGTGAAATGTTCAGATTTGGAAAACTTATACAGACAGAAAATTGATTGGTGATTGCCTAGGATTGGGAGGAATGGTGAGAAGAAGGTTCAGAGAAAAAAAAAGAGAGCAACTAATAAAAAGTATAGGGTTTTTAGGGTGGTGGTTAAAATGTTCTTAAAGATTCTTAATTTGTGGTGATGGTTGAAAAATTTTGTAACTATACTAAATATCATTGCCTTGTTCACATTAAATGAGTCAATTATATATGAAGTATACTCCAGTAAATCTGTTCAAAACTTATTAAAGAAAGAAAGAGAAGAAAGAAAGGAAGGAAGGAAGGAAGGAAAGGAGGAAGGAAGAAAAGAAAGAAAGAAAACTTCAATTGATGTCAGATATTTCAGAATCTTGCCTGGAAATAACTGAGTTCTGTAAATGCTGGGATATGGCATGCTGCGGGAAGATAATTCTATTACTTACTGTGTGATAACTGTTGGGAATAAGGAAATTAAGAACTAAATTTAACCTTAGTAAACAAGAACCACATTGTAGCTAAAAAGAAATGATAAAAGAGACAAAGTGCAGTTAAGCAAACATCCTGTGTCGAGCAGATGCTCTCCCCTGGATAGGCTAGATAAGCAATGCTTTGTAGTTTTAATGAGAAAATAAGAACCTAGGTAGCTAGAGCCAGGAGATTACTAGGTTAATGAACAAACATCCTGCCTTCCCGCCTTATGCAAGAATGCTTGGTTTGAAATTCCCATGCGCGGTCTTTGTAAGCGAATTGCTAACTGCCACGTCTGCTTCTGTATAGCGCTTGCTTGGCCGCCCCTATATAAGAACGTAGTTGTAAGCGCTCAGCGCGTCTCTCGTTTGCAGCTCCTTGTGGGCACTGTGTTGCCAGGCACTTTGAGAGTTCGCCCCTGCACAGGTTAAACTTGGCCAATAAAGTAACACCTTTGATACCCTGAAAGTCTCCGAGTTTGCTGGATGCTACAGTAACAAAGTAAAGTGAGCCAAAGGTCTATTCCTTTAACTAGTCACAGCTCAGTACAAGAGGTTGTCCAACACTTTGCACACACAATTTATATATTTGGTGCCTACACAAATATCTCCTCCATACTGACTTTATAATTGAAGGAGTGTTCTTCCAATGAGGATAATAAAAGATTAACTAATTAAATAAAAAATTAAATAAATATTCAGGTTGGCTCACCATAGTGCAGGCAGTATCTTGAATCAGCAACTCACACTCTGTTCCTGCCAATCTGATCCTCTTTCTGTTAATCAGATAGTACGAGTTCTTTCTGATTTCTATAACCTCATATATACTGTTGTACACAAACTCATACTCATTCTGTCAAGGATGCTTCTCCTCCATTTTCATCTGGCTGATCACTACTTACCTTCGACTCTCAGGTTACACTTCTTTTTCACCAGCAGGCTCTCTGTGCCTCTGGAATTGGTTTATGTCCTGCTATGGGCAGACAAATCCATATGATTTCCTTCTGTCTGATAGAAAGCACTTGTCAAAGTTCCTTGTAAGTGATTGTTTTATTGAATGTCTCCTATCAGACAAGGAGCTCCTTGAGGGCAGAGATCATGTGTGACTTCTCATCCCTTGAATGCCAGAACCCAGCATAATTTGGAACGCTGTTTTACATATCCAGTGTCATAGTGTTCAGGTTCAGAAAGAGCTAAGTGGAAATGCAGTCTCATACCTAGTATTTTGAATGAAAGCTGCCTTGTTCAGGATAGGATACACACAGCAAGGGTCAGGTCCTTGTTTTCCACTGAAAATTGCTGTGTTTGGATATGGTGCCTAGAACTGTGGCTACAACTTTGGTACCACAAGAAGATCCAGGTGTAGAAGGAGCCTATCCAGTGAGACCAGAACCCCAGAAATATGGAGTGTGTTACTTTCGACGTCATTGACCTTCAAAATTAATGATGCCTGGAACCACTCTGCCCATGGACATTTTGTCGTATGAGATAATTTTCCATCAAAAGTTTAACCAATTTAGTCATGTTTTCTGCTATCTTAAGAATGTATCTTAGTTAACTTACCCTAGCTCTGTCTAGTGGTTCATCCTTGCCCTAATTTGTTATTAGGTAGACAAGTATCAGCCCTCTGCTCACTCCTGGGGACCCTCCCAGGGACTTTGACAAACCTCATTCATCCCTTTTGGCATTCTTTACAGGTCCTTGAACCAACCAAGGCTGTGCCACTTCCTACAATGTCCACTTAAAGGCTGAGACTTCACTGAGGGTACAGTTGGCTGTAGAATAAACTATGAGGGTTAGCTCCATACCTTTACAGTATACTACAATATCTCCCCTCCCACAACTCCCCTGAGGATACATGAAGTGTGTGCCTTGGTTGTATAAACAAAAAGAAAATTATAGCAGGGATCCCTTCCACTCCAGCACAGTGGGAAGGCACTAGTAAACTGGCTCTGGAGGGACTATGTAAGGACATAACTGGTCTGTCACATTTGCTAGTTCATTTTTGTGGTGTACACTCTACTGCTTTTGCTGATATAAAGCTGCTGGCAACTAACAACTGTTTTGCAAAATCCCTAGGTGGTTATTAATCAGCTATTGTGAATCATCATGAAGTGATTTTAGCACCTCACTGAGTTCTTTGAAAGTAAAGGAGATTTTCAGGAGTCCTGGTGTTACAGAACAGACCCAGGGTCTATGGGGTACCTCTGTCACTGTGAATTCTTAGCCCACTGCCAGGGAATTAGAATTATGGCTCTCAATGCCAGATTTTGGTGAAAAAGAAAGGAACTATTTAGTCAAAAGTTATACAGACTTAGAGTAATGACTTAATGTCTTTGTTAAAATCCCAAAATCCCTTAAAACACCCACAAACACACACACAGTCCTTCCTTCCCCCTTTGCCCTGGCAGGCTAGTTTTGGGTACCATTTCTCAGGAAAAAAAAATAGAAGTCCATGGCTCAGCTAGCTCCCGGTCCTTCCCAGTAATCAGTGCTCATCTGGCAGACCTCCCATGGTTCCCAGCACCATCAGCTGCATCTCCATGATTGACCTCCAGTTCTTAACCCAAAACCACATGGCACCTCCTCATGGCCCACCAGCAAGAGTCCTTTTGCCCCTTTCCTTCCGTGCAAGGTCTCACATTGCCCCCGTCCCTAGTCCTGCATTGTCTCTCCTGTTTCTGAAGCCATGTGGAAAAGGGAGCCCCAAAACTTCGTGGTTCCAACCTGCATGGTTGCCACACTCGGGTTTAAGTCCTGGTGCAAATCTTCCTCTGAATCCTCATTTCTGACTCTTCCCACAATGGGCTATACCAGCCAGCATTCCCGTATTTTTCCAGTCTATCTTGGCTACCATAGTTGGTCCAGTCAGGTGTGGTCCCATGGTGTGAAGGAACCATTTCCAAGCTCTCATGCAAACACTATAACCAAGGGGAGCTGCCTCCCAGGTATATCATGGGTCAAAGTCACTCCCATTTCCCTGTTTCAAATCAAGGCCACAGCTACTTAACATATCTATGAAGCTAGCCAGCTGTTATAGATATGCAAAATAACTGTTTTTGCATATCAAGTATGTAGCTGGCCAACTGTTGATATGCAAAATAACTCAATGGCCCAGCTCCATGTGTCCCATCTCTAGTTCAGATTTGTGGATATGAGGATATCTTATATTTTTATATTTCCTGGACACACTGAGTTCTGGACCCCATTACAGATCCCCCTTTGGGGGACCCTGGCTGCATCCCATTACACTGGCACCCTTTCCCTCCTCACTAATGAGTGACTTTCCCAGGCCCAGCCTTAGTGGACCTCCTGGACCATAACTAGGCTGTTGGCATCCTCACAGTTCCCCTATTGGGTACAGTGAGAGGGAGGCTTGGGTCTCAGGGCCTCATTCTCAATGGAGGATGGAATGCCAGGTGAAATGTTCAAATCTCTGATCAGGGCTCAGAACCTGTTTATGTCTCTCATACCTCTTACCCTCAAATATGTACCATGAAACCAAGGTATCTGGAGCTACAGTAGCTAGCCTGACTTCACATAAGTTTCTAAGTGATGGAGCTAGGGTTCTACTTCAGATATGTCTTTCCCCCAAAGCCATAATTGGTGCAGCCATATCTGTGTTGTGAGGCCTTTCTTAGGGCAATGGGTACAATACATCAGAACATTTTACTGACTGGTTCTGGGGGCCAGGGCAAAGGCATCTTTGATTCAATGACATACTCATTCTTGAACGTCTGAGGTGAAGGAAAACTTCAGTTACAGCTCCTTTCTTTAAGAAGGAGGAAGTTCAGGGGGGAATGGGTAGGGATTACAGGAACAAATTTGGAGGACACATGGACAAAAACTAGGGGTGGGGGGTAATGGGGGAAGGGGGGAGGGTTGGGTGGGTGGGCTGGAATGGGAGTGGGGGGAGAAAACTGTACTTGAACAATGATTAAAATAAATAAAAAAAAAGAAGGAGGAAGTTATTATCCATAGAACAAGATTGTTCTAAAATCTTTGGGAGCTGCTTTACTTCCCTCTTAATTTCATCCATTTGAAGATAATACTAAGCATAAGTAAGCAGTAAATAATGTCGGAGAGGATAACAGATAACAGTTATCTTTATACACTCCTGGTGAGATTGGGACCCATGCTAGGAATATTCATCAAGATTAAACTTTATAGGGTCCATGCATTTTCTGTTTAAATACCTTCTAATCAAATGACCAGACCATGTACAAAGATTTCTGAACAAAGGTATTTACACTTTGAGAAGGTGCAAAAATGGAATTGACTTTAAATACATCCATGAAGATTTGATTGTATGAAATAGACTGATTCTAAGCATGGGGCAATATGCATTTAAAAGTCTAAGTATGCCTTGAAACCTTCAGGCCATATTTAGAAATAAGAGAAAGTGTAGGAGGGTGCAGCCAAAGGGTCTCCAAAAGAAGGATTTGTAATGGAGTTCAGAACCCAAGGTGTCCAGGAAACATTAGAAAAATGTATAGAATGTCCTCACCTTCCACCCCAGGGGAAGGGACAAATGGAGCAGGGCCATTGAAAGCTGTTTCACATAGCAACAGCCTTGCAGCTACCCTCTGATGTGGTCATTTAGCATATCTATAACCTTTAACTGGTTGTATAGATATGTTAAATAGCTGTGACCAGCTCTGAGCCAGGGGAATGGAAGTAACTTCCCCACCAAGATGTAACTGGGGGGCAGGTCCCCTGAGTTACAGCGCCTGTGTGGGAGCTCAGAGAAGATTGGCTCCATGACATGGGGCCACGTCTGCCCAGACTCATGATGGCAGCCCAGTGAAGCTGGAAAGATATGAGTTCTGGCATGTGAGGTCGAGTGTGGGAAGAGTTGGAAATGGGGCTGCAGAGGAAGATTGGTGCGGGGATTTAAAACCCAGATTTGGCGGCCTATGAGGAGAGAAGCATGCAGCTGTGACAGTGCAGGGAGGACAGCAGCCACTGAGGAGAGAACCATGCAGCTGTGGCAGTGCAGGGAGGACAGCAGCCACTGAGGAGAGAACCATGCGGCTTTAGCAGAGTGGGGACTCCCGCAGTTGTGCAGACACCGTCCACGATGCAGCTGCCTGCGGCTCCTCTGCCGCCTGGCTCCGAGCCCCAGCCGGCTCTGCAGCCGCAAGAAGGGGCCACCAGTAAGTGACTTGGGAGCACTGGGTTGCCGCCCTGCTGCCGCAGCCACTGTCAGGCCTCGGTGCGTTGCGCCCACGCTCTCATCGCTCAGGCTTTCGGAGCCTCAGGACAACCTTGCAGCCACCTGCTCTGGACCTGGGGCCAGGACCGATAAGCTCCATGCTAATAGCCCTCTGGGCGCTGCTGCTGCTGCTACCACCGTTGCTCTCCCAGAAAGGGGGATCTCCACCACCATCACTGCCCCCCCCTCTGCAGCCATGAGAAGAATCACCACGTGGCTTTAGCTAGAGATCCTGGCAACACAACCAATGATGCTGGGAACTAAGGAAGGCCTGCCAGCTGAGCACAAATTACTAGGAAAAACCGAGAGCTGCCTAAGCCATGGACTTCTATTTCTTTTCCTGAGATACGGTACCCCAGACTGGGCAAAGGGGGGAAGGAAGGACTGTGTGTTTGTGGGTATTCGGTTCAATTCTTTGTCCCGATCACTAAGAACCTGGTTACCTGTGCCCACCTGTGACAAAAGTGTTAACATCACAATGAACAGAAACTCTCCCTGTATTTTTTCTGGGTCACATGTGTTTGCCTTACTCAGTAACCTTTTGAGGAGCTGATGCTAAAACAAATTCAAAGTGCAAGAAATGTGTCTGGGCGAACAACTGTGAGACAAAGTGGGAATTCTTGGGAAAATGGGAGAGTCACAGAACACAATTTTGGCGTGAACTCCAGGAAAGAAAAGAGAAGAAATACAGGCTGGCTGGAAGCATCACAGACTGCACAGCAGTTCTCTGCAGAGTTTGGAAGGTCACTGGAGAGTCCTTGAGCCAAACTGGCCATCAACTTCGGTTTCTATGTAAAATAGTGAAAACCTGTTTTAATTTCTCACTTGTAAGAACCAAAAACAACAGACTAAATATATAAAACAATGGCTGGGAAATTATGGTACACCAGGCAATGTGAAGGGCAGTGATATCTCAGAAGAAGAAACAAACAAACAAAGTATGAATAATGATTGCCCCAAGTCACTGCCTAGAGAGAGGTTTCAGTGTGCAGAGAATGGAGTGGAACCCAGGGGAGCCCATAGACTCCGTGAGTTGAGAGACAGAGCTGAATGTGTGAGGAGATCAAGGCAACTAGAGTTCAAAGGGTACCAGAGAGGAGATAGTTACAAAGAGAGTGAACTCGAAGGATCTCCAAAGGGTCCCCCTCATGTATTCAGCACATGTAGGTGATGCCAGGGAAAGTACCATCGGAATGTATTAGAGGGAACAGTGCCTAATACTTGACCTTGGTCACAGTGCCTGTCCAAGTCAGTCAGATGGAAAGCTGTGGGATTCATGGGTTACTGGGTTTGTATTCTGATGAGTCTTTACTCAGTACTAGTGGGGAATAATTAGCCTTAATAGCCTTACTGTGAGCACTGGCCCACAGTAACAACTACCTAACAAATAATAACAAATAATATTAAACATAAGTAAATAAATGAATGTACAAACAAGCAGACAAACAAATAAATGAGTGGGTAAGTAAATAATATTGGAGAGATGTGAGATAATGCTTACTTTCAAAGGCTGCTGGTGTGACTAGAAAGCAGGCTAGGAATATGCACCAAGATTTAAAAGAAAACTCTGGGTCAGTTCTGGCCAAGATGGAGGCATCGGCAGAAACCCTTCACTTCCTCACACAATCAAGAGGAGGATAACAACCAATCTAAAAATAACAAACAACCAGAAGTGCCAGAAAATCAAACTATATGGAACTCTGACAACCAAGGAATTAAAGAAAGAGTCACCCAGACTGACAGCAACACAACGCAGCAAAGAGTGTTGCCTTGTCCTGGTGAATACCTAAGGCCCTGCTCCCTTACCATATAACAGGTGCGTAAGACAAAGAAATATGGCTCAAATGGAAGAATAGATCAAAACTCTAGAAAAAGAGCTAAGTGATGAGGAGGTAGCCAACCTATCTGATGCAGATGTCAAAACACTGGTAATCAGGATGCTCACAGAAATGATTGAGATCTGTCACAAAATGAAGGAAGAAATGAAGGCTACCCCAAGTGAAATAAAGCAAAATATACAGGGAACTAACAGTGAAGGGAAGGGAACCGGGACTCAAATCAACAATTTGGAACAAAAGGAAGAAACAAACATTCAACCAGAACAAAATGAAGAAATAAGAATTCAAAAAAAAATGAGAAGAGGCTTAGGAACCTCTGGAACAACTTCAAACATTCCAATATCCAAATCATAGTGGTGCCAGGAAGAGAAGAACAAGAGCAAGACCTTGAACTTATTTGAACAAATAATGAAGGAAAATCCCCCAATCTGGCAAAGGAAATAGACTTCCAGGAAGTCCAGGAAGCTCAGAGAGTCCCAAAGAAGTTGGACCCAAGGAAGCACACACCAAAGAACATCATAATTACATTACCCAAGATTAAAGAGGAGAGACGCTTAAAAGCAGCAAGAGGAAAGGAGTTTACTACAAAGGAGTTCCCATAAAACTATTAGCTGATTCCTCAAAAGAAATCTTGCAGGCAAGAAGGGGCTGGAAAGAAGTATTCCAAGTCATGAAAGGCAAGGACCTACACCCAAGGTTACTCCATCCAGCCAAGCTATCATTTAGAATGGAAGGGCAGATAAAGTGCTTCCCAGATAAGGTCAAGTTAAAGGAGTTCCTCATCACCAAACCCTTATTATATGAAATGTTAAAGGGACTTATCTAAGAAATAGAAGAATATCAAAAACTATGAACAAACTCACAGCTATTAACAACTGAACCAAAAAAAATGAAGACAAAAACTAAGCAAAAAACTAGAACAGGAACAGAATCACAGAAATGGAGACCATATGGTGGGTTTTCAGTGGGGAGGAAGAGGGGAAGAATTGGGGGGAAGGTACAGGGAATAAGAAGCATAAATGGTAGGTACAAAGTAGACGGGGAGAGGTTAAGAATGGTATAGGAAACAGAAGTCAAAGAACTTATATGTACAACCTATAGACATGATCTAAAGGGGGGAATGCTGGAGGGTTGGGGGGTGGAGGGCAGAGGGGGAATAAAGGGGGAAAATTGGGAAAACTGTAATAGCATAATCAATAACATATACTTTAAAAAAGATTTTTAAAAAAACACTGTAGGATCTAGTGAGACTCCTTGCCAACACCTGACTGTGAGGTAACCTCCTGAGGCCAAAGATCAATGAAGACAATACCTTGTGCTTGTACAGTGATATGAATAGTAACTTCAACAGCTAGTGTGGAAAACCTCAGGATTCATGAAATGTTGGTTAGAGTACTCAGAAGGGTATTTTATCTGTCATGGGCAATAGTTTGCCATCAACTGACCACTGCTCCAGTTCTACCAAACAAATCATAAACGGAAGACTTAAAGTGTAACCGGAAAAGACACTGGTGTTCGGGCATCCTGTCACTACCAAATCCAATAAGCAATGACGGCAATTGAATCTTTTATGGGCACTTTACTTAGATGGTCGGCGATCCGAGGAGATGGCAGGTTCATATCCTAACAAACCATCTTCCCTTCTCTTTCCTGGCCAGATCTTTTATGAGGGGGGTGGGGGAGGACAAACAAGGTGCGGTGAGGGCTTTGAAATTCAGGGAGGATTAGGTGAGCCAAGCTGCAGCATTCCTGTTCTTGGCAGTTAGTTGTTCCCAAGGGGTGAGGGGGTGGTCACACAAAAGGCCTGGATGCCTCCAACTTGTCCCCAGGCGGTAATCTCTAGCCAGTGCCCCAGGAGATCCTCTGCTTTTCTCAGGAGCCAGGATGGGCCTTATCTGTAGTTTCTGAAACAAAAGCTTAACACACACATTACTTGTTATACTTAACTTTTTACCTTAAGCTAAAATTTTCCAAGTCTTGAGTCCCCTATTAAAAGGATCAAAGGATTCCCAAGAAATTTAACTGCATACTAGAATATTTTTAGCAATGCAAAAATATCCATTATTCAAGAAAGTAACATTTACAGTCAGACATCTAATAAAATCTTTTTTAAAAATTTAAAAAAGATTTTATTTATTTTATTTTTAGAGAGGGGGAGAGGGAAGGAGAGGGCAAGAAACATCAATGTGTGGTTGTTTCTTGAATGCCCCCTACTGGAGACCTGGCCTGCAACCCAGACATGTGCCCTGACTGGGAATTGAACTTGAAATCCATTGCTTCACAGGCTGGCACTCAATCCACTGAATTATACCAGCCAGGTCTAATCAAATCTTATCAGGCATGCAAATAAGCAGGAAAACGCATAATGGAATGATAAATGAATCAATTGAAACTAACTCAGAGCTGACACAGATGTTAAAAATAGCAGACAAGGGCATTAAAAACAGCTATTATAACTGTATTATTATGTTCAAAAGTTAAGATATTTGAAATGTTAAAAAGACACAAATGAACTACAGATGAAAATTGCAATATGAAATATAAAAAAATACACTGGATCAAATTAATGGCTGATTAGATATTGCAGAAAAAACACTGAACTTGAAAACAGCAATAGACATTACCCACAATTAATCATAGAGAGAAGAGATATATTTCAATAAATTAACAGAACATCATTGAGCTGTGGGACAATTTCAAATAGCTTCATATGTATGCATTTGGAGTCCTTGGAGGAGTGGGTCAAGAGATGGGGATAGATAAAACATTTGAAAACATAATTTCCCAAATTTTCCAAATTGAATGACAACTATTCTGTGGGTACAAAAAGTTCATCAAAACCTGAGTATAAGTAACATGAAAACTACACTAAGGCACATGAAAATCAAATTGTGAAAACCAGAGATAAAGAGAAAATCTTAAAGTGACCACAGAAACAAGGCATTTTTTTAGTTTATTTTTAATTATATTTAACATACTATATCAATTTCATATGTATAACATAGTGATTCAACACATATACCTTACAAAGTAATAGCTGTAATACTCTAGTAACCATCTGTCACCCTACATAGATATTATGATATTATTTACTATATTACCTATGCTGTGTATTACATCCCCAGGACTTATTTTATAACTGCAAGTTAGTACTTCTTAATTTCCTTTCCCTTTTCTGCCCATTCCCCATCACCTGCCCTCTGGCAACCATCAGTTTGTTCTCTGTATCCACAAGTATAAAACAAGACACCAATTGCAGAAATATATTTTTCCCTTGGAAATAAAGTAAGCAATGGCTGTAGCAACATCTTTATAGCTCTGAAAGAAAAAAATCTATTAGCCTAAAATCCTATATTCAGTGAAAATTCATTTATAAGATAGAGGCAAAAAAAATACTCTTCTTCAGATACAAAAATCTAAGAGGATTCCTCATCTGCAGATCCACTCTACAAGAAATGTTAAAGCAAGTACTTCAGGCTGAAAGAAAGTGACACCAAGCGGAAGTTTAGATCTATGCAAAGGATTGGAGAGCACTTGAAATGCAATTGCATGAATAAAGGTGTAAGATTTTTCTCACTATTTAAAGTCTTTGAAAGAGCCTTGGCCAGAGTGGCTCAGTTGGTTGGAGTGTCATCCTGTAATGGGAAGGTAACTGGTTCAATTCTGGGTCTGGGAGTGTGCCCAGGTTGAGGGCTCAATCCCCCGTTGTGGCATGTGTGGGAGGCAGCTGATTGCTGTTTCTGTCGCACATCAATGGTTTTCTCTCCCTTCCCTTCACCCTATAATGAGAATAAGATAAACCTTATAAAAAGTATAGTCTTTGAAAGATATTTGACAGTTTAATGAAAAAATAACAACATGGTGTAGGGATTTAAGCATGTGTAAAATAAAATATATGGAAACAACAAAGATTGGGAGGAGAGAAATGAAGTATTACTGTAATTTTCTCATGGCTGTTAAATAAAAGTAACATGTGATAAGTAATAAAGGTATATGCAATAAGTTCAAGATTAAATACTAAAATAAGAATGCAGAAGTGATTGCCAATAAGCCTACAAAGAAGATAAAATGGAAACACAGCCCTCCACCAAAGGCAGAAAAAAGGCAATGGGGAACAAAGGGCAGATGGAACAGAAACAAATCAGCCTCACAGGAGCAGTCCCACCTTACTGTCAGTGCCACATTCAGTTACGGGCTGAGAGCAGACTGTGGAAAGTGTGGTCTAGTAAAAATGTGGGGATGGATTTCAGAATGCAGCAACTGATGCCCTCAGACAATGACATTCTTTGCAGGCAGATTCCTGAGATGCTCTCCTAATAGCTGTCACACTGTTGCCTCTGTCTAGAAAACTCTTCCACAGTGCTTACTTCTGCTATCCCTCCAGTTCTGAGATTTGTGGCACTTCCTTGGGCAAGCTCATCTGACTTCCCTAAAAGCCAACCTGAAAAAATGTCCCTTTCATTCCCCCTAACCTAGGTAGTGCTTCAAAATTTGCTGTCATTGTTTGTAGGATTGTCTGTCTCTACAAAGCTGACTACAGTGTTTTGAGTTGTGACCCAGTGTCCATCCTACTGTTATTTTGGGTTCTTGAAATTCACAGCACAATATCCCTTCTTCAGGTGTGTGCAGGGCTGTTTCAATACCTGTAGCATTGTTCCTTTAGATACCTCCATGCTCTCAACCCTTAGCATCTTCCAGTATCTGCTCAGATGTCACCTTCTCAATGAAGCTGTTTCTGAACATCCTATTTAAACCTATATACATGCTAAAGGGAGTATACACACACCATGACCAAGTGTGATTTATTCTTGGGATGCAAGGATGGTTCAACCTACACCAATCAAAATGTGTTATAGTAATTACATGATCATTACTGTAGATGCATGAAAACCATTTGACAAAATACAACATCCTTTAGTGACAGAATCCGCAACAGTTGGAAAATAGAAGGGACATATCTCAACATAATAAAGGCCATATAGAACACATCTAGAGTTAATAATACTCAACACTAAAAAATTGAGAGCTTTTTCTGTAAGCTCAGAAACAAGACAAGGGCCCTCACACTTATTAGTCTTATTCAATACAGTACTGGAAGATCTAGCCAGAGCAGTTAGTCAAGGCAAGGAAATAAAAGGCATACAAATATGAAATGAAGAAATAAAATTATTGTTATTTGCATATGATATAACTTTGTATATGGATAGTCCCAAAGACTCAACCAAAAAACTGGTGGATCTAATCAACAATTTTAGTAAAGTTGCAAGATATAAAATCTACATAGAGAAATCAATTGTATTTCTGTATATTAATAATGAAAAATCTGAAAAAAATGAAAAAACCTCCCCCAATCACAAAAGCATAAAAAATAAAATCCCTAAGAATACATTTTACTAAGCAAGTAAAAGATTTGTATCACGAAAACTACAAGATGTTGTTGAATGAAATCAAAACACAAACAAATGGAAAGATATTCCATGTTCATGGATGGGAAGAATTATTATTGTTAAAATGTCCATATTACTCAAAGTAATCTGTGGATTCAATGCCATCCCTATCACAATGCCAATGGCATTCTTCACAGAAACAGAGCAATCTTAAAGTTCATATGGAACCACAGAAGACTTCAAACAGCTGAAGCCATCTGGAGAAAGAAGAAAAAAGCCAAGAGGCAACACACTTTCTGATTTCAAACTATACTGCCAAGATATAGTAATAAAAACAGTGGGTCACAGGCATAGAAATAGACCCTAGATCAATGGTGTTTAACAGAGAGCCCACGATTAAAGATTTGCACATACAATGAACTAATATTTGATAAGGGGGCCAAGAACACACAATGGAAAAACAGTAGTCTCTTCAAAAAATTGTGCTGGGAAAACTGGATAACCACATGCAGAGAATGAAATTGGGCCTTTATCTTACACCACGTACAAAAATTAACTCAATATGGACCAAAGAGTTAAATATATGAAATTATATCATAAAACTCATAGAAGAAAATGTAGGGAAGCTACTTGAAATTGATTTGGCAATGATTTTTTGGATACTACACTAGAGCACAAACAACAAAATCAAAGAGTAACAAGTGGGATTACATCAAACTGAAAAGCTTCTGCACAACCAAAGGAACAGTTAAAGAAATGAAAAGGCAACCAACAGAATGAGAGAAAAATTTTATAAACCATATATTAGATCAAGGGTTAATATTCAAAATATTTAAAGAACTCATACAACTCAATAACCAAAAAGCAATTTGATTAAAAAATGGGCACAACAAGTAAACAGATACTTTTCCGAACAATATATTCAAACACCCAACAGGTATATGAAAAGATAGGCAATATCACTAATCATCAGGGAAATGCAAATCAAAACCACAGTGAGATACCTATTACCTCACAACTGTTAGAATGTCTATAATCAAGAACACAACAGACAAGTTTTGGCAAGGTTGTGAAGAACAAGGAATCTTTGTACTTTGTTGGAGATGTAAAGTGCTGAATAACATTAAAAAACAACATGTAGATTCAGAAAAAATTGCAAATAAATCTACCATATGATCCAGCAATTTCATTCCTGGGCATATACCTAAAGGAAATGAAGACAGGATATCGAGGTGATATTTACACTCCCATGTTTACTGAATCGTTATTCACAATATCCAAGACATGGAAACAACCTAAGTACACATCATTGGATGAATGGACAAATACAGGTGGTATATATACACATCAGAATATTCAGCCATGAGAAAGAAGAACAGCCTGTTTTTGTGACAAAATGGGTGGACCTTGAGCACAGTATGCTAGGTAAGGTAAGTCAGACAGAGAAATACAATGACTATATGATATTAATTATATGTGGACTCTAAAACAGACAAACCAGTAAAAACAAACAGTAAAATGGTGGTTACCACTGGATGGATGTTGGTGATATTAAGGGTACAAATTTCAATTAAGGGTAAATTCATATGGTCCTCTGAATAGATGCAAAAAAAGGACTGGACAAAATTCTACATACTCTCGTGATAAAACTGCTAAACAAACTAGGTATAGAAGAAAGGTACTTCAACATTACAAAGGCCATATAAGAGTAGGCCACATCTAATATTATACTCAATGTTGAAGAACTGAAAATTTTCCTTTAAGATCAGGGAGAAGATGAGAATGCTCACTCTTACCACTTGTATTCAACACCAAATTGGAACTTCAGCTAGAGCAATTAGTCAAGAAAAAGAAATAAATGACATGCAAATAAGAGAGGAAAAAGTTGTCTCTGCAGATAACATGATCATACATGGAAAACCCTAGACTCCACAAAATATCTTTTAGACTCATAGATACTTCAGCAAAGTTGGGGGATATAAAATCAACATGCAGACATCATTTCTTTCCTATATCCTAACAAATTAAGACCACAATTCTATTTATAATAGATCAAAAAGAATAAAACACTTAGGAAGAAATTTAACCAAGAAGGTGAAAGACTAGTACACTAAACATTATGAAACACTGCTCAAGAAAATTAAATGGTTTAATGTTTTGACCTCAAAGAAGATGCTTATCTTCTTTTATCCTGTGATCTCACTAAGAAAATTGAGATAATTGAGAAGATGTAATTTTTAGTGAAAAGGGGCCGATCCGATTATTTTAGTTTTTAAGTATTGAGGAATAGATGTTACCAGCCTGATAGAAGAATCAAGTATATAAACCCAGTGATCAGTGGATATTGGAAGTGTGGTTGACATCTTTCACTTTCAGGAGTCTCCTGTCCTAGTTTTCATCCTGCTTCCTGCCAACCCCTTCACTGTTTTTATTTCTGGGTTCCTTTGCTGTGTTTCTCCTTTGCACTTCAACTGTTTTTCTGTTTATGTGTCTGCTTCACCACTGTGAGATCCCCCATTGCAAGCACCATTGTTGTTGGCCTTCACATTCCAAGCTTCCCAGATGTTTCCTGACACATGGTACAAATCAATCAATTGATGTCTATAGAATTTTAATCTTCTATAATGACCCTGAGAGGAAAAGCATCTCCTTCATTTAAAAGTCAGTATTATAGATGTTCTATTTGCAGACACCATACATATGGCCTTTTATTCTGTTCCAGGCACTGTAAGAGAGTGTCTTTGCCTTGGTGTCCTGGAGACTGTACGTGTCCTCACTTAGGCCACGTAGGCAAGGCTAGCCTGTAGGCTGACCAGAGTCATGACTGATCACCACTGATCACTTTGTGACTCTCATTGGGCCCAAAGGAGATAAGCAGACTGTTGCAGAGCTGCCACTAGGCAGTTTTTCACCTGCTTCCCACCTAGCTGGAAGCTAATACAAAATCCTTTCCTGGTTTCAGTTGAATATAGGATAATTGACCCTCCTTTCTCTATCTGAGGGTATAGCTGTGGAGTACAAAACTGATTCCTGCCTTGGGGTACAGCTGTGAACTTCTCACCTGCAGAGAGATCCACTTGTAGTGTCCTTCACTGAAGTCCTCTGATTCAGTTTAACAAGCCAACTTAACAACTGCAATAGGGAACTGGGTGGCCATGTCAGCCCCTGCAGTGCTATTTAAAAACTGCATGAGCAGTTGAGATACTCAACTGTTGAGTTGTGTTGCATGAACAGAATATTGACTTATTTTCTTTATTTTAAAATATATTTTTATTGATTTTGCTATTACAGTTGTCCCATTTTTCTCTTCCTTTTACTCCCCTCCACTCTGCACCTCCTATCCCACCACAATCCCCCCTCTTAGTTCATGTCTGTGGGTTGTACATAAAAGTTCTTTGGCTTCTCCATTTCCTATACCATTCTTGACTTCCCCCTGTCTATTTTGTACCTACCAATTACCTTTCTTATTCCCTGTAACATTTCCCACCATTCTCCCTCTCCCTCTCTCCACTGATAACCCTCCATGTGATGTCCATTTCTGTGATTCTATTCCTGTTCTAGTTGTTTGCTTAGTTTTCTTTTTTTTAGGTTCAGTTGTTGATAGTTGTGAGTTTGTTGTCTTTTTACTGTTCATAGTTTTGATTATTTACTTTTCCTTAGTTAAGTTCCTTTAACATTTCATATAACAAGGGATTGGTGATGATGAACTCCTTTAAGTTGACTTATCTGGGAAGCACTTTATCTGCGCTTCCATTCTAAATGATAGCTTTGCTGGATAGAATCATCTTGGATGCAGGTCCTTGCCTTTCATGACTTGGAATACTTCTTTCCAACCCCTTCTTGCCTGTAAGATTTCTTTTGAGAAATCAGTTGATAGTCTTATGGGAATTCCTTTGTAGGTTAACTGTCTCCTTTTCTCTTGCTGCTTTTAAGATTGTCTCCTTATCTTTAAAATTGGGTAATATAATTATGATGTTCTTTGGTGTGTGCTTCCTTGGGTCCAACTTCTTTGGGACTCAGCTTCCTGGACTTCCTGAAGGTCTATTTCCTTTGCCACATTGGAGAAGTTTTCCTTCATTTCCTTCATTTGTTTCCTTCATTATTTGTTCAAATAAGTTTTCCATTTCTTGCTCTTCCTCTTCTCCTTCTTGCACCCCTATGATTCAGATGTTCGAATGTTTAAAGCTGTCCCAGAGCTTTCTAAGCCTCTCTTCAGTTTTTTGAATTCTTGTTTCTTCATTCTGTTCTGGTTGCATGTTTATTTCTTCTTTCTGCTCCAAATCATTGAGTCCCTGTTTCCTTCCCATTGCTGTTGGTTCCCTGTATATTTTTCTTTATTTCACTTTGCATAGCCTTCACTTCTTCCTCTATTTTTCGACCATACTCAACCATTTCTGTGAGTATCTTGATTACCAGTGTTTTGAACTCTGCCTCTGATAAATTGGCTCTCTCATCATTGCTTAGTTGTTTTTCTGGAGCTTTGATCTGTTCTTTCATTTGGGCCATATTTCTTTGTATCTGTGCACTTGTTAATATTGTAAGGGGTGGTGGAGCCTTAGGTATTCACCAGGATGAGGGAACTCAGGTCACTGCATTGTGGTGCTGTATGTGGACGAGGAGTCAGAGAGGGAAGAATGCCAGTTGCTTGGTTCTCTACTTTCAGTCACTTCTCCCACTACCTACAAGCAAATTGGGCACTTCTGGTGCTAATACCCAGGTGGGTGGGTTTGTGTACATTCTAGGACCCCATAGATCCCTCCAATGAACTCTCTGTGAGGCTAGGAGTTCTACTGCCACCGCGACCCCCACAGGATTTCACAGCCAGAGGTTTTGAGGCTTTCTTTTCCCGTACTGGTATCCTGGGTTGTGTGGTCAGTCTTGTTCCCTAGTTGTTCTTCCCAGCTTATCTGCACGAGAATGTGGGACTGCCAGCCACTGCCTGGCCCACCCAGCCCTCCAAGCCTCCAGCCTCCAGCTGCTGCCTTATTGTACACCCTCTCTGCTCCGGCTGCCCATCTCTGCCCCTCCAACTGATCAGAATGAATGTTTCATCTTTAGCTCCTTGGTTGTTGGACTTCCATACAGTTTGATTTTCTGGCAGTTCTGGTTGTTGTTTTTTTTTTTTTAATTTGTTGTCCTTATTTTGGTTGTGCAAAGAGGCAAAGTGTATCTACCTATGCCTTCATCTTGGCTGCAACTTATTTTCTTTAGCATCACATACAGCAAGGAGCACAGGTTTAAGCACATACCCTAATTCAGTGTCAGCCTTGTCAGACCTCAGTTATTTACAAACCAACTGTAGAATCAATGTCATACCTGACACCAGTTACATTGCTATTTAATAAATTTATCTCTTTAAAGAAAACACATTTCTAAATTCAAATTCATTTAGAAAGGTAGCCATGTATTCTTACTAGAAAATCAAATCAGTATCTCTTGCTAGAAATGTAATTATAAAGGTAAATGGAATAAAAATATTTGAAACTTTAAATGTAAAATGGAATATAAACCAAATCACTTGCAATATAATTCCTACTTTATATATGTTATCTCATGTATTCATCATAGCAATAATTTAATATAAATATTGTAATTTCTCTTTGATGAAAACCAGACCCAAAATATTTAAATACTTTCCCACCATCACCCAGTTAGAATATGTCAGAGCCAGGACTGAAACCCATGGCTACTTCATGCCTTAGGCTACAAGATAACAGAGTCTGTGGGACCAGAGTAATTTTGCCTCATTGAGTCCCCCTGGTTCCATTCCCTTTTATTCTACCTAAGCCTTAGTGTTTTCATCCAACTCTGAAACCCAGGGGCCTCTCAAATATTTTAGTGACAATATGAGATACTGTACTTTTGGTATTATAGAAGGGTGCAGCCAGAGGGTCCCCAAAAGAAGGATTTGTAATGGGGTCCAGAACCCAAGGTGTCCAGATTTTAGGATATCCTCACCACCCCCCAGGTGTGGGTTGGGGGAAGAGACAAATGGAGCAGGGCCATTGAGAGCTGTTTCCCATAGCAACAGCCTTGCAGCTACCCTCTGGCATGGTCATTTAACATATCTATGGCTTTTGGCTGGTTACATAGATGTGTTAAATAGCTATGGCCAAGCTCTGAGCCAGGGGAATGGAAGTAACTTCTCCACCAAGATGTAACTGGGGGGCAGGTCCCCCGAGTTAGAGAGCCTGCATGAGAGCTTGGAGATGATTGGCTCCATGACATGGGGCCCGCACCTGCCCAGACTCACAATGGCAGCCCGGTAAAGCTGGAAGGGTGTAAGTTCTGGCATGTGAGGCTGAGTGTGGGAGGAGTCGGAAATGGGGCTGCAGAGGAAGATTGGTGCAGGGATTTAAAACCCCAGACGCAACAGCCATTGGGAGAGAGAACCATGCGGTTTAGGCTGAGTGGAGACTCCTGCAGCCATGTAAGGAGAGGGATCCTGCGGCTGTGGCAGTGAAGAGAACCATGTGCTTTGGCCAGAGTAGGGGGATCACCCCCCGCCCCCGCAGCCATGAGAAGAATCACCATGCGGCTTTAGCTGAGAACCACCACGCAGCTTCAGCAGAGAACCACCACGTGGCTTTAGCTGGAGATCCCAGCAACACAGCCGATGGTGCTGGGGACTGAGGAAGTTCTGCCAGCTGAGCATGGATTACAGGGAAGAGCCAGGGGCTGCCTGAGCCAAAGACTTCTATCTCTTTTCCTGAGATACAGTACCCCAGACTGGGCAAAGGGGGGAAGGAAAGACTGTGTGTGTTTGTGGGTGTGTTAAGGGACTTTGGGATTTTGATGAAGACATTAAGTCATTACTCTTAAGTCTGTATAACTTGAATAAATAATTCCTTTCCTTTTCACCAATCTCTAACATGGAGAGCTATAATTCTCTGGCATAGGGAAAGGTGAACCTAGTACAGGGGGACTCCAGGAGAAACAAGGATCAATTCGGTAGCATTGTGGGACCCTCTTCCCTGGTGGCCAATAGGGGAGGATCATGGGAGACCACATGCACAGTAGCTTTAAAGTAATAAAGCTACTTGTACATGCACAGTAAAGCCCACCAAAGCTAGCCAGGAAGGATCCGCCCTATAAGAATAAAGTCCCTCCAGCCCATGAGGTCAATCTCTGCTTGAAGTTGGCCTGCTCCCATGTTCTCTTCTATGAACTCTGGGTGTTTGGTTCAATTCTTTGTCCCGATCACTAAGAACCTGGTTACCTGTGCCCACCTGTGACAGCATCACTTTAAATTTCAACCATAGACTTTCAGTCCTTTTGGACCAGGAAATATTTTTAAACCTCTGTAAGGATGGGGGATGGGGGGAGCAATTGATGTTATAATCTCCTGCCATTTCCCAAGGAGGGTGAATTCTGAATAGGGCTCTTTTTTGCAGAAGTATTTTTTGGTTTGTGAGGATGCAAATAGTAATTTTTGTATAGTGCATAGTAACAAGTGAAGAAGGCTAGAACCAGGCTACTGGATACACTTCTGAGATGTGATGATTGTTATGTTGATAGAGTTTTAAGTAGCCAGAAAAAGAGATTTGTGGCTTCTCCTTCCCTCTTTGAAAAAGCAGTTAGTTTTCAGATTAAGAGCATCATTAGAGGCATCTTGCAGGAAAGATGGGCACCTCACAAAGGCAGAAGTGATGGAAACCTGAAGCATCCCCTCCTGTCTCTGCCCTGTAAGTAGGGTTTGATACTGAAAAAGGAGATGTCATACAGAAAGAGCTGATCATGGGAAAGCCTATCGCTGCATTCCTCCCAGATTTGTGGAGACTGCTGTTCCAGAGAACAGAAGAGGAGTTTTTACATACCAATTCATTTTAGGAAGCTAGTGTGCTTTCAGACCAAAGTCCAAGAAAGACAGTACATGAAATAAAATATGGCTAATGGAACTCACAAGGTCATTCATAAACATCCCAAACACATTATTAAGATGCAGATTATTCAGAAGAATAACATGTCATGACCACCCCCCCTTCAAAGGAATACAAGGTTTGTTTAAACCTAGGAACTTTCCTATGTAACTCACCACATGAACAGGTTAATGGAAGGAAAAATCCTATGATCATCTCAATAAGTGCACAAGTGTTTGATGGAGGTCAACATATATTCAAGATTAACATTCTTACCAAACTAGGATTGGAATAGAACTTCCTTTATTTCTCAGTGAACATGGTGAAATGTTAAAACTTTTCATTTCCTATCAGGAATAAGAACTTTGGTACATGAATCCCTATTCTGTTAACCCTGCACTGGCTGAGTCTCTCCATTGTTGTAAAATGAGAAAAGGAAAAAAAGCTGTAGTGTTCAAAAAAGCTAACAGCAGAAAAAAGCTGCTAGCATTCAAAATGATTTGATTGTGTATCATGAAACTTAGAAAGGATATAGAAACAACTTTTTGAAATTAACAAGCATATGTAGCAAGGTTGCTAGGGAGAATATCAATGTACAAATACATCTGCATATGAAAGCTCAACTGGAGTATAAAATTTCAGAAAATGATATAATTTTTAATAATGTCAAATACTTGGGAGAACCTTTCACAAATGATCTGCAAGATTTTTTGCAGCATGCTGTGAAAGTTTTTTGAAAAAATTTTAACAGTCAAATATCCAACATAACAACAGTGTGCATGTTTTTGGATCATCTTCCTTTACACTGGTGGGTTTCCATAGCCTGCAAGGTAAACCTAACTGTTGGGAACATTACATAGCCTAATTTGATTTAGATTACATTAAAAGCACACAAAGGACAGAGTTTTGGCTTCATAAGATTGACTTCCAAGCATATATTATACCAATGTTTATTAAACACACTACTCTTTCTACCAGTACTCAGAAACAAACAAAAAAAAAAACTGTTCACTTTTGGAGCACATGAAATGAGATGAACCTAGTAAAAGATGGTTTTAAGTATTAAGGGAAAATTGGATAAACTTTGTCTGAAAATTCAAACATCATCCAACAGAAAACCTCTAAGAAAGAAGATGAATTTGTAAGAAAAGTGCCATTTACATGCTTCAACTTGAAATAGTATGATGGATATAAGGTAGGTAAAACAGTAATGTCACATTTGTTCCTATTTACGTGAAGTAAATTGACAGGCCCGTGCTACCTTTGCTTTTTCTGTATCGTGCAGAAATGCAAAATGTTTTTGGGCTACTTTAGCCTTTATGTGATTTTTTAAGTAGAGTAATGATGCACCCCCAATTCCAGCTGTAGTCCTAGTGTAATTGTGAATAATGCCTTTGTCACTTTTGAATAAGTTTCAATTTGTATAATAGTTTATACAGACCCACTAGTTTTAAGTCAGTATCATAATTTTTGACAAGGAAATGTGAAGATTATATATAGCATACCTAATAAAATATAATTTTTTATAAAGAAAAGAAGACTAGGGAGAAGGAGAGGGAAGGAAAGGGAGAAGGGGAGAATTGAGAGAAAGAGAAAGATATCTAGACAAACCAAAAAACTTATGTTCCTAAAAGAAGTGCTTTTAAAAACTTTGCTGAGGAATAACTAACAAATATAAATATATACATTGAAAGAGTAGGAAAGGATGACTTCTATATATATATATACATTGTGGAATGATTGCCAAGGTAAATGTATATCATTAACCCATCCCTTGGCTTACATAGTTGACATTTACTTTTTGTGGTGAGAACGCTTTAGATTTATTTTCTCAATTTTCAAGTATACATGACCACGTTATTAACTAAAAGTAAAAGCTGAGGAGTGATATCTCTGAACCAATTTCTGAGTTTTTCCCATGGTATCTCCAATATTTCAGACATCCAGGTATAGCTGGGATATATTAAATAAAATAAGTCTTACTAGTATATTAACCATCTCATCTATATTTGGAAAATATTAGTTTACAGTTCAAGAATATCTGCACTTTCAATTATATAAAATATTATCTGTCAGCCTCTTGTTCATACTCCTTATCAGGTATACTTGGACTTCTTCCATAGTCTTTGGTTTATTTTAACTAATGGAATCTCTTCTTAAATGTCTTTCAATAGAGCCATCTTTCTGATTTACTGATTACATTAATTTTCCTTCTCTTTATCATTTATACTAATTATGTACCCTCTTCCTAATTCTGTTGTTCTCTTTTCTTTACCTTTTATGTGGATGGTCATACAATTTGTTATATTCAGTAATACATTTAAACTCTATGATCTTACCCTGAGTCCATTTAAGCCATGTTTAATAGGCTCCTGGAAGTTGTCAAAGAAACTATCTCTTAATGCAAATAGTCCAATTAAATGGTTCAGCAATGTAGACTTAAAAGTTCAGAAGACTAATTCAAGGTAATTCCCTTCCCTAGAAATCAAGTGCTTCATTTAAATCCAGAAGTCCCTTTCATTACTAGTGATAAATTTGGAAACATGTGAATTGCATTTTTTGAAATTTATAAATTTAAAAAAATATATTTTACTGATTATGCTATTACAGTTGTCCAATCCCCCCCCCCTTATTCCCTTGTACCCTGCACACACTCTCCAACCCGCATCTCCACCCCCCACCTTTAGTTCATGTCCATGGGTCGTACATATAAGTTCTTTGGCTTCTACATTTCTTATACAATTCTTAACCTCCCCCTATCTGTTTTCTACCTGCCATTTATGCTACTTATTTTCTGTACCTTTCCCTCTGTCTCCCCCTTCCCACTGCCATTCTCCTACTGATAACCCTCCATGTGATCTCCATTTCTGTGATTCTGTTCCTATTCTAGTTGTTTGTTTAGTTTTTTTTTTTTTTAGGTTCAGTTGCTAATAGCTGTGAGTTTATTGTCTTTTTACTGTTGATAGTTTTGATGTTCTTTTTCTTAGTTAAGTCTCTTTAACATTTCATATAATAAGGGCTGGGTGATGATGAATTCCTTTAACTTGACCTTATCTGGGAAATACTTTATCTGCCCTTCCATTCTAAATGATAGTTTTGCTGGCTAGTGTCATCTTGGATGTAGGTCCTTACTTTTCATGACTTGGGATACTTCTTTCCAGCCCCTTCTTGCCTGCAAGATTTCTTTTGAGAAATCAGTTGCTAGTCTTACGGGAACTCCTTTGTAGGTAACTGTCTCCTTTTCTCTTGCTGCTTTTAAGATTCTCTCCTTCATTTTAATCTTGGCTAATGTAATTATGATGTGCCTTGGTGTGTTCCCCCTTGGGTTTAACTTTGGGACTCTCTGAGCTTCCTGGACTTCCTGAAAATCTATTTCCTTTGACAGATTGGGGAAGTTTTCCTTTATTATTTGTTCAAATAAGTTTTCAATTTCTTGGTCTTCCTCTTCTCCTTTTGGCACCTGTATGATTTGGATATCGGAATGTTTAAAGATGTCCTGGAGGTTCCTAAACCTCTCCTCATTTTTTTTTTGAATTCTTGTTTCTTCATTCTGTTCTGGTTGAACGTTTCTTTCTTTCTTCTGCTCCAAACTGTTGATTTGAGTCCTGGTTTCCTCCCTGTCACTTTTGGTTCCCCGTAGATTTTTCTTTATTTCACATAATGCAACCTTCATTGCTGCCTGGGTCTTTTTTATGATGTTGAATTACCCAGTGAGTTCCTGGAGCATCCTGATAACCAGTGTTTTGAATTGTGTATCTGATAGGTTGGCTATCTCTTCATCACTTAGTTGTATTTTTTCTGGAGCTTTGTGTTGGGGTCCGCCCTGCCTGGTTTCAGGAAGCTGTAACCCCCTGTGGCTAAGGCTGAGTGGGAGACCTCCAGGCTAAGGAGAGAAAGCTTATCTCTCTGGCGGGAGTGCTGCCTGCTCCTTGCCTGGCCCCATTGTTTGGTCAGTTAGCCAAAGACGGGTAACATTTCTCAGAGGAGGATGAATCTAAGACAGGCACGATCATGTGGAAAGGCCCCCCAAATAAGAGACTCAGGGGGCTGTGGAAATGAGAGGGTGATCGACTCCTGTCCCTCAGCTTTGACAAAGCCTGAGTCCTTGTTCTGGCTGTGAGAAATCCAAATCTCCTGGCTGCCTTTGTCTCCTCTGCCCAACTGAAGTCTGCAGAAATAACAAGGGGCAGTGCTGTTCAGACTGGAGTCAGTGGACCCCCAGAGTAATTAGACCTGAGGCACAGAATATGCAAGATCCTGTGAAACCTGCTTGCTGGAGGATGCTCTTGAATTGGAATATGAAGGCACAAGCAAGAAACGAAACTAGCCTTTTAGGTTCTGTAGCTTTTAGGTGATAAAACCCCAAACTCAGCATGTGAGCCCTTTCAGCTCTTTGAAAGTTACCTACTCATTTGAGCTTCCATGCCAGACTGTAATCAACAAACTGTATCTGTGTTCTTAATAAAAGCCTGCTTGGGCGGGAAGGGAAGGCGCTCCCCCCTTGAGAGAGTGGCCATTCCATTCCTATTCCTCCACAGTAGTCCATGTGTACTTTTCTCATATCTCAATCATCTGCAGCGCTCACGGTTACCGCAGGCCGGTTAACAGCTTTGAACTGTTCTTTCATTTAGGCCATTTTTTTTTTGTCTCAGCATGCCTGTTGTTACATAGTAAGGGCTGAGTCTTAGGTTTCACCAGGCCGGGGCAACCCACATCACTACGTTTTGAAGCTGTATGTGGAGGAGGGGTCTGAGAGGGAATAGTGCCGCTTGCTCTGCTCTCTGCCAGTTTTCAGTCACTTCCTCCACTACCCACAATCAAATTGGGCCTTTCTGGTGCTGATTCCATGTGGGTGGGTTTGTATATGTTCTAGGACCTTGTGGGTCTCTCCAACAAACTCTCTTTTGAGTCTGGGAGCTTCTCCTGCTGCCTCCTCAACCCCCACAGGTGTTTTCAGTCAGAAGCTTTGAGGCTTTATTTCTCTGTGCTGGAACCCTGGGTTGCCTCGTCTGTCTTGTTCCCTAGTTGTTTCTCCCAGTTTATCTGCATGTGAATGTGGGACTGCCCTGTCTGTAAGCCATCGCCTCACCCAGTCTGCTAGCCGCTGCCTTGCTGCCAGTCCTCTCCACTCAACTGACCTTCTCTGCCCCTCCTGCTAGTCTGGATGAATGTTTCTTCTTTAACTCCTTGATTGTTGGACTTCAATACAGTTCAATTTTCTGTCAGTTCTGGTTGGTTTTTGTTTTTAAATTTGTTGTTGTCCTTCTTTTGGTTGTACAAGGAGGCATAGTGTGTCTACTTATGCCTCCATCTTGGCTGGAAGTTCATGAATTGCATTCTTAATAAATAACATACCTGCTATTGGCATGTACATATGCTCTAGATTTGGTAATATCTCTCCCTTGCCTTCCAGCTTGTCTCTGCCCTCATGTCCAGTCTTTAGCTGAGCCAATTCCTGGAGATCAGCCTCCAGGAGAGGCCTTTAAACAATTTTTCAGTTTGAGCAGTAAACATACTTAAGCTGAATATTCAGGAATTATTAAAGTTAGAGTCTTTGAACTTCCAATCTCATTAATTGATATTTCAAGGCAGAAATATGCCACATTTGATGTGATTACAATTAATTATATCACAGTGTTCACATGTTCATCAGGAACACTAACTCATTAAAATTGACACTTATGACAGTGAGCATGCTTAGCATAGGTGTCTTATTCACACCTACCCTGAGCATCAGTGATTACCTGCACTCTCTGTACTTGATCAGGCAGAGAAACTAAAAACTAGACTATCTCTTGCCACACTATAATTCAGTCACTTCTGTCTTCATTGGGAAAAGAAATAAAAATACAATTGTTTCTAAGAGCCAGAAGAATTCAGAATTTCAGAATCTAAGAACAGGTATCCATGTCCCATATAGAAAAAGAAACAACAACAGAGTGTTTACTCCTCATTTTGGTAGCTATGAAATCTTAGTTCAGATGTTAAATTTTGATTCAAAAAGGTAATTTATGACAAATAAGCCATAAAAATAGAGTATCTTTGTATTCTATATATTCTTTCTAACAATACTAGAGAATCCAAGAATCAGCGGTGAAAATTCATTTATTTGACTTGAATTGGCTATTTATATGAGTAAATATCTTTTTTTTGCAGTGGGGAGGGGGAGGGCTATTACGGGTGAGAGAAGGGGAAGGGTTGTCAAGGAACACGTATAAAGGACTTATGGACAAAGAAAACGGGGTGGAGGGATTGAATGTGGGATGTGGGGGTGGGTGGGTTGGGGAGAGTAATGAGGGGAAAATGGGTCAACTGTAATTGAACAACAATAAAAATGTTGATTTAAAAACAGCTTCTTCAATAAATGGTGTTGGGAGATCTGGAGGGATGCATGCAAAAAAAATGAAACTTGATCACCAACTTACCCCATACACAAAAATGAACTCAAGGTGGATAAAAGACTTAAATATAGGTTCCGACACCATAAAAGTCCTACACGTACAGGAGAACACAGGCAGGAAAAATTCATATATCTCATGTAGCAATATTTTCACTGATATGTCCCCTAGAGCAAGGGACATAAAGGAAAGAATAAACAAATGGGATCTCATCAAAATAAAAAGCTTCTGTATGGCTAAAGAAAACAGCATTAAAATGGGAAGAAAACCAACTATATGGGAAAACATATTTGCAAATGATACCTCAGACAAGGGTTTGATCTCCAAAATATATAAAGAATTCACACGACTCCACTCCAGGAAGACAACGCAATTAAAAAGTGGGCAAAGGATCTGAAGAGACAGTTTTCCAAGGAGGACATACAGAGGGTCCAGAGGAACACGAAAAGATGTTCAGTACTGCTAGCCATCAGAAAGATGCAAATTAAAACCACAGTGAGATACTACTTCACACCAGTGAGAATGACCATCATAAACAAATCAACAAACAAGTGTTGGAGAGGATGTGAAGAAAAGGGAACCCTAGTGCACTGGTGATGGGAATGCAGACTGGTGCAGCCACTGTGGAAAACAGTATGGAATTTCCTCATAAAACTAAAAATGGAACTGCCTTTTTATTTGGCAATTCCACTGCTAGGGTTAGACCCTAGGAATCCTGAAACACTAATTCAAAAGAATCTGTGCACTCCAATGTTCATAGCAGCACAATTTACAATAGCCAAGTGTTAGAAGCAACCTAAGTGCCCATCAGTAAATGAGTGTGTCAAAAATGTGGTACATTTACACCATGGAATACTATGCAGCAGAAAGAAAGAAGGAGCTCCTACCCTTTGCAATAGCATGGGTGGAACTGGAGAGCATTATGCTAAGTAAAATAAGCCAGGCAGTGAAAGATAAATACCATATGATCTCACTTACAAACGAAACCTAATCAACAAAACAAACAAGTAAGCAAAATACAGCCAGGTACACTGAAATAAAGAACAAACTAACAGTGACAAGAGGGGAGTGGGGAGAGGGATAATGGGGGACAGAAGGGGAATGGGGCAAGTCAGGGAACATGTATAAAGGACCCACGGGCATGGACAACATGGTGGGAATTGACTGTGGGAGTGGGGATGGGAGGGTGGGGCAGGGGAGAGCAATGGGGAAAAAGTAGGAAAACTGTAATTTAAAAACAATAAAAAATAAATTAACTAATTAAATAAAACAAAAATAAAGTTGGAGAAAAAGAAGTAGAGAAAGAGGACCCAAACAAATTAAATCATAAATGAAAAAAGAGAAGTTAATAACCGAAACCAAAGAAATACAAAGGATTATAATAAACTGATATGAACAACTATATGCAAACAAATCAGAGAATCTGGAAGAAGTGGATGAATTTCTAGAAACATACAATATTACTGAATCAGGAAGAAACAGAAAATCTGAGCACACTATTACAGCTAAGAAAATTGATGGTATAATAAAAAAAATTCCAACAAACCAAAGCCTTGGGCTGGATGGCTTCCCAGGTGAATTTTACCAAACATTCAAAGAAGAATTAACACCTATCCTTCTCAAACTATTCCAAAACTACTCAGGAGGAGCAAAAACTCCCAAGCTCATTATATGAGGCCAGGATTATACTAATTCCAAAACCAGATAAAGACACTAGAAGAAAGAAAAGTAGAAACCAATATACCTGATGAACACAGATGCAAAGATCCTCAACAAAATAGTAGCAATCCAAACTCAGCAGCCCATTAAAAAGACCATACTTCATGATCAAGTGGGATCTATTCTTGGGATGCAAGGTCCCACACCAACTAACGTGATACAGTGTCTACACAAAATGAAGCGTAAAAATTATATGATCATATCAATAGAAACAGCAGAAAAAGCATTTGACAAAATACAGTACTCATTTATGATAAAAACTCTCAGCAAGTGGGAATAAAGGGAACATACTCCAACATAATAAAGGTCACATATGACAAACCCAGAGCCATCATCATACTCAATGAGGAAACACTAAAAGTATTTTCCTTAAGCATGTAAAGTAAAGCATAGAGAATATAGTCAATAATATCACAATAACTATATATGGGTACTGGAAATATTGAGAGGAACACTATGTAAAGTATATGATTATCTAACCAGTAGATTGTACACCTGAAAACAATATAAAATAAAACTGAAAGGAAAAAATTTTTAAAAAGAATTTCTATAAGATCAAGAACAAGACAGGGATGTCCACTTTCAACATTTTTATTCAACATATTACTGGAAGACCTAGCCACAGCAATAAGAATAAGAAATAAAAGCCATTCAAATGGGAAAGAAAAAAATTAAAACTGTCAGTAATCTGCAGATGACAAGATACTGTATATAGTGAGCCATATAAAGATTCCACTAGAAAACTACCAGAACTGATAAATAAATTCAGTGTAGTAGCAGGATACAGAATAAATATTCAGAAGTCACTTGCATTTTTACATACCAATAACAAACTATCAGAAAGGGAAAGTAATAAAAACAATTGCACTTGCATTTGCATAAAAAATACCTAGGGATAATTTTAACCAAGGAATTATAAATTCTGTTCTTGGAAAATCACAATATACTGAAGAAAAAACTTAAAGAAATACAAGTAGATGGAAGAATATATCGTACTCATGGATAGGAAGAATTAACATTGTTAAAATGTCCACACTACCAAAAGCAATCTATAGGTTCAACAAAATTCCTATAAAAAAACCCAAAGGTGTATTGTGCGGAACAAGAACAAATAATCCAAAAATTTGTATGGACCCACAGAAGACCCCAAATAATCAAGCACAGAAATCTTGAGAAAGAATAGAGTTGAAGGTCTCACACTACCTGATATGAAACTATTACAAGGCTACAGTAATCAAAACAGCATGGTATCGGCATAAAAACAGACATATATATATAGATTAATGGGACAGAATAGAAAGCTCAGAAACAAACCCATGCTTATATGGTCAAGTAATATTTGATAAAGGAAGCAAGAACATACAATGGTGTAAAGATAGCCTCTTCAATAAATGGTGTTGGGAAAATTGGACAGGTACATGGACAAAAATGAAAGCTGAACAATTTCTTATACCATATTCACAAGAATAAACACAAAATGGTTCAAAGACTTAAGTGCAGGACTAGAAGCCATAAATTTCCTAGGAGGAGACACAGGCAACAAAATCTCTGACATTTCTATTAGCAATTTTTTTCTGATATATTGCTTCAGGCAAGGAGATATATGTATATCAGAAAGTAAAAAGTTTCTGCAGAGCACAGGATACCATCAACAATACAAAAAGGCAACCTATCAAGTGGGTGAATATATTTGTTAATGATATATCTCAAAAGGTGTTAATATCAAAAATTTATGAAGAACTTATACAACTCAACAGCAAAAGAAAAAAAAAAAGGATCCAATTAAAAATGGTCAGAGGACCTGAAGAAACAGTTATCCAAGCAAGCATATAGGTGGCCAACAGACCTATGGAAAGATAGTCAATGTTACTAATCATCTGAGAAATGCAAGTGAAAACCACAATGAGATATCACCTCACACCTGTCTGAATGGCTATCATCAATAAATCCACTAACAGTAAGTGTCGGTGAGGACGCGGAGAAAAAGAATCCCTCATGCACTGTTGTTGGGAATGAGGATTGGTGCGGCCACTACGGAAAACAGCATGGAGGGTTCTGAAATAATTACAAATGGAACTGCCTTAGTACATAACTGAAGAAATCCAAAACAGTAATTCGAAAGACTATATGCACCCCTATTTACAATGGCCAAGATATGGAGGCAACCCAAATGTCTATCAGTAGACAAGTGTATAAAAAAGCAGTGGTACATGTATACAATGGAATGTTTTTTGGCCATAGAAAAGAATAAAATATTAGCATTTGCGATGGCATGGATGAACCCAGAGGGTACTATGCTAAGTGAAATAAGCCAGTCAGAGAAAGACAAATATCATATGATTTTACTTATATGTGGGATCTAAAGAACAATGTAAATGAACAAACAAAACAGAAATAGACTCATTGTTACAGAGAACAGACTGATTGTACCCAGATGGGAGGAAGGTTGGGGGACTAGGTGAAAATAGTGAAGGGGATTAAGAAGTGCAGATTGGTAGTTACAAGATAGTCATGGCATTATAAAGTAAAGCATAGGGAATATATCCAATAATATTGTAATGACTATGTGTGGTGCTAGTTTGGTACTGAAACTGTTCAGGGGATCCTTTTTAAAGTACATGATCGTCCAACCTCTATGCTGTACACCTGAAATCAATATTAAATAGTACTGAATGTAAACTGTAATTGAAAAATGAATTGAAAAAATTTTTAAAAATTAAAATTAAAAAGCCCATACTTTTCTGAAGGAGTAACTGTGTGCCTTTGTGAAACAATGATAAATCTTAAGTAGTGACACCAGTCCCCTACTGCAGCAACCCCAAACTTACTATGTTAAATTATCTAGTTATATTCAGGTGCAAAGGCCCTGTATGTAATGTTCCATAAGTGAGTCTCATTCAGTAGAAAATAGCAAAGATAACAGTAAATTATTAGTGATAAACAGCAAAATTTCTGTCTTACACTTGAGAGTAAAGTACACTTGAGAGTACAGCTGATGGAAAGAAATTAACGGACTTTGTCATCAGTCATGTCATGAAACCTCTTTACAGAAAATAGCTAAAATAATCTGTAGCCTGGATTATGTAAATAATTCACTGCCAATGTGTTTTGAAAATAATATATAGCTAAAAGCAATAATTTCTGTTTCCTAATAATTGGAAGATACTTTCCTTTTCATAATCTTGAAAGTATTTAAACATTTTAAAATATTTAAGGTCACTTAAAAGTCATACACCTACTACCTATATGCCAGTATTCTGAATAATTCAGCTTTTATCAAACCTACCATATTAAAATATCAGTCAAAGACAACAGTGGCTATCATTCACTGAGCTCCTTTGTGAAGCTCTATTGTGCTCCACTGAACTGCATCTATTCCTGAGTCAGTAGTCAGCTACCTTGCAGTTCAGACACACTTGAGTATTTAGCATTTAAAAATAATTCCTCACCCAAGGATATGTTTTTATTGATTTTTTAGAAAGAGGAAGTGGGGGGAGAGAGATAGGTAGATAGTAAGAGAGAAACAGTGATCAGTTGACTGCTGTATGTGCCCTGACAACAGGGAAAATGAAAACATCAATGAGATACAACTACACACACATCAGAAGGACAAAATCCTGACCACTAACATTACCAAGTGCTGATGCAAATGTGGAACAAAAGGAACTGTCACTCATGGATAGTGGGAATGCACAATGATGTAACCACTTTGGAAGACAGTTTGGCAGTTTCTTTTTTTTCTTTTAAAACATTTTGATTTGTTTATTTTTCATTAATTTTTTTGCAGTTTTTAAAAGGAAGATTTATTTGACAAATTTCACTTAGTGTAATACAGCTAAAAGGAACTCACAATGCAATGAAAGACATAAATCAAGGCCTTGAAATTTCATACAAACACCAACACCAAAATCCTAAAGTATTGATATTGTGCTCAAATATTCCCCATTAACTTAAAAAAAGCTTAACCTTATGTGCCTTAGAAGTTATTAAATGAAAACTAGAATTAACAAACATGCCAAATGTTTCACTTTTAATTGTAGATATAGCTCCTATGTTGAGCTTTCCAAAAAAAAGCTTGCTTTTCAACATGCTTCTAAACACTGTTCAAGATAATGTGGTACAAGAGCAACATTGAACATAATTCAACTGCTTTAACCTAAATATACTTACTGCTTAAGTACATCCTACAATAAAATTAACTTGAGAAAAGCTAAAAATTGTTTAACAGGTATAGTTTACTCAACTTAGTTGTTACATCCTAGATGATATTTGTGTTAAAAAATACGTAAGTCTTTAGAACAATCCTGATTTCCATTTAAAGCATAAACCACAGTCTGGTATTGCAAAACTGTTAAGCTTAAGTTTCATTTTTTTTTTCATTAAAGTAATATTGACCAATAGTCAGTGACAAGAATCAATTACACTCCCCATCCGCCACTCATACTGGACATGCTAGACATCCTTCCCGTTCTGTTCACTCAAAAATATGGAATGCTTCATGAATTTGGGTGTCATCCTTGTGTAGGGGAGATGCTAATCTTCTCTGTATCATTCCAATTTTAGTATATGTGCTGCCGAAGCAAGCACTATTTTTTACTGCATTTTTAAATTGTTGTTCAAGTAAAGTTGTCTCCATTTTCTCCCCACCACTTTTCCCCACCCCACCCACCCCCATCTCCACCCCTCAATCCTTCCCCCCTTTGGCGGTGTCCATGGGTCCTTTGTACATGTACCTTGAAGACTCTTCCCCTTCTTGCCCCCATTATTCCCCTCCTCATTCCCCCTGGTCACTGTTAGTTAGTTCTTTATTTCAATGTCTCTGGTTGTATTTTGCTCACTTGTTTGTTTTGTTGATTAGGTTCCACTTATAGGTGAGATCATATGGTACATGTCTTTCACTGCCTGGCTTATTTTACTTAACATAATGCTCTCCAGATACATCCATGCTGTCATGAAGGGTAGGAGATCCTTCTTTCTGCTTCACAGTATTTCATGGTGTAAATGTACCACATTTTTGACACACTCATTTACTGATGGGCACTTGGGTTACTTTTAACACTTGGCTATTGTAAATTGTGCTGCTATGAACATCGGGGTGCATAGGTTCTTTTGAATTGGTGTTTCAGGGTTCTTATGGTCTAATCCCAGCAGTGGAATTGCCGGGTCAAAAGGCCATTGCAGTTTTAGTTTTTTAAGGAAATTCCATACTGTTTTTCACAGTGGCTGCACTAGTCTGCATACCCGCCAACAATGCACTAGGGTTTCCTTTTCTCCACAACCTCACCAGCACTTGTTGTTTGTTGATTTGTTTATCAGGGCCATTCTGACCAGTGTGAAGTGGTATCTCACTGTGGTTTTAATTTGCATCTCTCTAATGGCTAGTGATGCTAGTTTGGCAGTTTCTTACAAAACAAAACCTACTCTTACCATAAGATCTAATAATTGTTCTCCTTGGATATTTACCCAAAGGGGTTGAAAATGTATGTCCACACAAAAGCCTGGACACTGATATTTATAATAGCTTTATTCATATTCATCAAAACTTGGAAGCAATCAAATATCCTTTAGTAGGTAAATAGACAAAAACCACTTTCTTAATCCAGACAATGTAATATTATTCTGTGCTAATAAGAAGTGAGCTATCAAGCCATGAAAAACATGGATACAACTTAATAGAATCTTACTAAGTGAAACAAGCCAATCTGAAAAACTTACATACTGTGTGATATATATAGGGAAACATTTTGGCAAATGTTGGCAAAGGCAATACTATGCAGAAATAAAAAGATCAGTGATTGGCAGAGGTTAGAAATGAGAGAGGGATGAATAGGCATAAAGTGGAGGATTTTTAGGGCAATGAAACTACTCTGAATGATACTATAATGATAGATAGATGTCATTATACGTTTGCCAAAACCTATAGAATGTACAACACCAAACATCAACAATAATGTGCCAATGTATAAACACTGAGTATAAGTAATGTACCACTGTAGTGTGGGATATTAATAATGGGTGAGTCTATGCATGTGTAGAAGCAGGGATATATAGAAAATCTCTATACTTTCTACTCAATTTTCAAATGAAGCTAAAGCTGCTATAAAATACAAACCAATTTTGTAAAAAGGCATATGCTGAAGAATTTTATCTTTATTGTGCATTTATTTGATTGTTCAAAGAATATTGACAGGATTCTGTTTTTAGAAAATTCCTAATGGAAGCACTGTAAGGAACAGACAAGATTGGTGGAGGTAGGTCTCCTCTTCCATGTAACAGATAGCATGAACTGTTGCATTTGTCATTGCTAAAATACTTCTCTGGAGAATTCTTTAAATATTTCATGAAAAGCCTCTATGCCCTTTCTGGGACACTGGGATGTTGCCTGTTTGACGCTTTTAGCAAAATTACTCATGCTGGTATTTTTAATATGTTAGATAAAAATAAATTTACTAAATAGGGAACTTATATGCAGGAGCCATGAAAAAGCTAGTCCTGGGCACAAATAAATATTGTCAATTATGACGATCAAATGCCAAGGTGAGTATTAAAAAGTTAAGGTGCAAATTTTAAAAATTTTCTCATTATATTTTGTCCTATAATTCACTGTGATCCATTATTGTCAACATTGTCTGTTATTGAGTCTTTTAGCCAAGATATTCAGTGTTCAGATAAACTGAAATGAAAAAGTTCCTCCCATTCTGAAATCACTTTGCTATAGCAATCCTACATTTGTCATGACATCTTTCATACCCCTTTCCTGAAAATGTACTAGGGAGTACTTAGTGTTAGACCATTCCACTAGGGCTGAATTTGAGTGATGGCACCATGTGATATGGGTGTGGTCCCACTGGAGGATTTATTTTGGAACACAGAGGAATGCAACTTTACCAGAACCTATGGGAACAGAGAATTGACTTTCCAACAGTGAAGAAACTGTTGTAGAACGTGCAGCGTAGATGGATTATAGAGACTATAGAGCACACTCCTGCTCATGTGGAGGCGTATTTGGCAACTGATCATCAAACAGAAATGTACATCACCCCACTTTGACTATGATTATATTAATAGTTGACATGAACCTGTAGTGTGAGATTATTGTGCAAGGGAAAATATATATCATAAAGTGGTAGCAGTGTTGCAGGAAACAGTTTAAAATATATAGCAGTGATAGAGGAAAGGCAATATGTTTTCTGTATTTCAAGGCAATTATAAAATGTGAGGTACGTAAAACAATGTTGTGCAAGAAAAGACAATAATTAGTGAGATATATGAGAGTAGTTACTGAAGATGAGCTGAAGTATCCAATTTTAACTATAATTGAGATGAGTAAAAAACAGCAGAACCCAGTAACTTAGCCTGGGGTATGTTTACCAGTTTGCACAATGTAAATGTCAAGGTCAAATTCCTGAAAGATAAAATGATGTCCAAATGAGTCAATGTTCTTATTGTGCAAACAGATGAAGAACCAGAATTCAGGAGGCCTGGACCAGTCTTCCTATCAACCAGTCCTCACATTCAGGTTATCAGTGGATCTGTTTTTGCATTACCATGCGCCCCTAGGGAGACAGAAGGACACTGGTGGTGACATCCTGTCACGAACCCAAAATTGACAGCAGGTGCCCAAAAGGCCAGGTAGGAGAGAATTCCCTAAGGAATGAATGGGGAAGAAGCAGAAAGGAGAACAGGGAGGGAATGATGACTGCAAATGATTGAAACAACTAAGAACAGCGGAAACATACCTTGTCTTTTCATACATGGAGTCCATCAACCATGCCTACAAACACCAACTGCTGCCCTCTGAAGAGAGCGACAATACCTCAGGGCACGTCTATTTGAATGGGTACATGTGGCATTTCAACATGAGTTATGACTTTTGGGTATGTGTGTTCACCATCTGCAGTAGAGTGAGAACATCTGAGGGTGTGGAGTTCCTGGTGAGAATCTGACAGAATGGGACTAGTATTTTTCTCAGAGAACAGAGCAATGCCCCCTCACCCTACACTGTTGCTCCACCCTCTCCCTGGGCTTTTACTAAAGCAGACACACACATAAGAATGTGGAATGTCATTCACTGGGCCAGTTGTCAGCCTTCTGGTTGAGTTGGCTTGAGGCGTAGGCTTAGGTTCAAGGATGAAGCAAGATCTCTTTGACTCTAATTCTGCTTCTTACCACTAGCTGACTCCCAATGTGCAAGGATGGCAGAGCCCAAAATCTTCAGTGAAAAGAAAGGAAGACAGAGTAATGTGGCAGTACCCAACTGTCACAAGTAGGCAATGGCTCAGCTTACTACTTATTATAGTAAGACAGAAAAATTTATGGACGTGTCCTACATGCATGGGTGTTACCTTTCAGTGCACAGTGGTACTGCTCACTGTGCTCTGGAATCTGGCCTATTGCACCAGTCTTCCTTCTAAGGGAGGAGTGAGGAGAGGGCTTGGGAGAAGGGAGTTTTCTGTGGCGTGAAGATTAGTGGAAAGAGAAGCCTGACTCCACTTCCAGTGACACAGAACCATGGGTACAAACTGATTTGATCATAGAAAAAGTAAGTCATGTGTAAAAATTGATTTTGCTATTAAAATCTCAAATGTACCAATTCTGGAAACTCTTAAAATGTGGGCCTTTTGAGGAAAACAAATGTGAATTCACAAAAGTGAATTTTCATTAGAAAATGATGAAGCAGTAAAATTTAAAATATAAATGCTGAAAATTTAAAAACTTTTAATCACAGCTTTGTGCAGTGGCAGTATGGTAGCCAATGAGGTTTATCCGAGGCAAAATTATTGCTAAAAACTTTTAATCGCAGTATAAATTGATCCCATGGTTTGGTTTACAAGATATATCTATATTTACAAAATGTAAAGGGGTGAGGTTATATAGATTTAAAAGCAAAAGATAGCTAATTCAAACATTTATTAAAATATGTTAATTGTTAACAATACGAAGCCTTACTGCCAGGTCTGAGTGTTCATGGGAAGGGCACTAAGGCTGGCCTCCACATGCTTGAGCCCAGGGGCAGGTCAACAAATGTCCCGAGTGCCCTGAAATCTACCTTCACCTGCATCCACTTGTGTCCACCTGCTGGTTGCCTGTTAGGCTCAGTCCCTGAAAGAACCTCTGTTGATACTCGAGTTGCATGAGGTGGGTTCTCAGTGAAACACCAGGTAGGGGCCAGTGGTGTTCACCAGACTAATATAGATTCAAACTTGTTGCCAGTCCTGGGTCTGAGGCAACTCAGTGAAAGTCCCAGAATACACTAGGACTAGCTGCCCCTTCTGGGTACTCTCAGACTTTTGTAATGGGACAGAATCTCAAGGAGTCATTACTGTGAGGCCAGCAGAGTTTATCAGGCCCAAACAGGACAAGATTTGGCCCTGTGAAGAGGGCTTTTCACTGGCCAGATGTGAAAGGAAAAAATGGCCTGTTCTCGGGTGAAACAACTCACTTTGTTCCAGAGATGGCTGGACCTTAAGGACAACCTGAGCTACACAGGGCAGGGCCTCTGGGAGTCTAGAGAGTGGGGGGAGTGGATCTCCTGTGAAGGGTAGGTGCCTGTTAGGCTCATTGAAGATGCAGTGAATGATCACAGCCCTAAAGCCACACAACTCAGTCACTGACACCCCCTAAGTCTGCCTGGATCTCTATACACCACACCCAGACAACCAATTCCTCAGTAGGGCCTGAGATCCACAGCGAGGGGTGGCAGGTAGTTGGGAGGGTAGGGTGATAGTGAGTTGTGAGGATGGGACTATGACATTCCCTCAGGCTGATGCCTTAAGGAGGGGAGTGATATACCAAATAAAGAGGGCATCTGTGGTGTTGAGAGGAACCTAGCACAAGTACCCCAGCAGCCATTCCTCTACATCTCTGGTGCCACAAATCCCAGTCTCTATTCACATGACTTCAGTTGGCCCCACTCTTTCTATGCAGAACCCATGGGGAATGGCTGGACCTTCAAGAGATATAGTCTGGGTCTCTAGAAAATTGCTTCAAGTATAAGAAAGACAATCTGAAGAGAAGACAAAATATTTGTAACTTATATATCTGGCACAGGACTTTTATCTACAATACGTAAAAAATACTTACAACTGAGTAACAAAAAGATGCATATCCAAATAAAAATGGGCAAAGGATTTTAATAAACACTTCTCAAAAGATGATATACAAATGGCCAATAGGCACAAGAAAAGATGCTCAAGATCATTAGCCATTAGGAAAATGCAAATCAAAACCACACTGAGATACCACATCACACCCACTAACTAAGATGTCTAAAACATGAAAAGATGGATGATAGTACATGTTGGCAAGGATGTGAAGAAACGGGAATCTTATCACATCTCTGATGGAATTGTAAGATGCTACGGTAACTCTGGGAAAGAGTTTGGAAGTTCCTCAAAGAGCTGAACATAGAGTTACTTTATCACTCAAGAGTTCCACTCCTAGATATCTACTGAAGCGAACCAAAAACATATGTCAAGCGAAAACGTGTATGAGAGTGTTCATAATGCCTTATTCACAATAGCCCAAAAGTGGAAGCAATCCAAATGTCTGCAAACTGATGAACAGAGAGACAGAATGTGGAATATCCAAAAAAAAAAATAAAATATTATTTGACATTTAAAGGAATGAAGTATCGATACATGCTACAACATCGATTCATCTAGCAAGCATCATGATCAGTGACACGAGCCAGTCAAAACAGGCCACCTATTGTATAATCCCATTTATACGAAATATTCACCATATGCAATAAATTAGAGGTTTCCAGGAGCTGGAGGAAGGACAGGGCTAGGAAGTACTTTAATACACACTGGGTTTCTTTTGAAAGACAAGCTGTTCTTAAATTACACTGAGGCAATAGTTGCAAAGCTCTGTGAGTATACCAACATCCACGGCACTGTGCACTTTAAGGGTGACTTTTACAGTGTTTGAATTGTATCTCAAAGAAGTTTTAAATAAAGAGAAAAGAATTTCTGAAAACATCCAAAATGTTCCTAATACATTGCTAGGTTTACATACATATATGCACGCATATATGCCAGTATAAAAATGACAGAGTTGTCTTTAAATTATTTACAAAACAAATAAATGTAAAGGTTTCTAGTAGGAAATAATATGGGGCAGAAACCTCAAAAGCAACCTCTCCACCAGATGAACAATGGTTTACACCAAAATGTCAAAACTAGGTTATTCCTCAGGTTCGCCCTTCGTAACTGGTTCTAAATCTGACTCACACAGATCTGCTTGCTTTCCGATCCTGTTCTCCATCTCTCTTATTGACAATGTGTGTGTGCAACCTGGCGTGCTTCAGTAAGATTTTGTTTGTTGTTTGAGCGATCTTCAGTACTTTTCTGTTGTCCGTAACCAAACATACTGATTCCTCAGAGGGTGGCCAATGTAACTGTTCATTATAACCATAAAGAGAAAAGACTATTTTATTTTATTTTATTTTATTTTTGGATCACTTTATTGAGGTCTGGTTAACATACAAACAGCTGTACATATTTACTCTGTACAAGCTGATCTAAAACTTTTCTTAGAAAATGCACAAAAGAAGGAAAAGAAAGGCCAAAGCCATAACCTAGAACATGTTAACCTGTAGAGGACTTCAGAGGAAGAGGAGTCAAAAGAGAAAAAAATGAGTCGCAGAATAAAATACACACAGGATGGAAGAAAAACTGGAAGAGGGTGGTTTTATGAAATCCAGAAGACTGCAAGAAAAAGGAAGTAGACCGGATGTTCAATGCCACTAAAAAGTTAAACAGTGGCCGGGGCATGATGTTTTGATTTGACATCATGCAGGTTATAGGAGAGCAAGAAAAAAAAGCATTTTAGAGGACAGGAGGGGATGCAAGACCTGCTGGAGGGGAAGGTAAAAAAGTGGGGACAACTCATTTCGACAAGTTATCGTGAACGTTTTGCTGTGAAGGGCAGCCGGCATACGGAACAATAATTGGTAGGGAGGTGTCATCAAGGGAAGGTATTCGTTTAAAATGGAGGATAGTGGAGCATGATTGTGTGCTTATGGGAATCAGCACCAGAGCAAGAGGATATGAAGACCAAGAGAAAGAATGGCCACTGGCAAGGGTTAAATTTTTAAAGGGGGAGAATGAAGATTAGATCGACTGGATGTGCTGGTTTTGTTAAGATGATGACCCACCTGCCGCTCGCGTCATACTCTTACTAAGGACATGCCGATGCCTACAGCCTTGTGGATGGCCAAGTTGAGAATGAGGGATTAGCAAAGAGTAATGGCCAGAGGATGAGGGAATGAGGCCCGAAGTCCATGCGATCCAGAACGTGCACTGAAGCTCAATTTAGCCTGACCAATTTAAAATTGAGAAATCTGTTGGTCAGGGGTTATTGTGTCTGTGTGTCTTTGTATGTTCCACGAGGGGTGGAGGGGTGGATAGATGCACTGTCAGGAAAAAAAAAAGAAATGCGCACAATGAGGCAGATTCACGGAGGGGACTTTCTCCTTTCCAGGGTTGGGGAAGGAAAGCAAAGTCCTCAAGACATAGAAGATAAGCTATGAACAGAGATAGACCCAGAATGGGATCTCCCCAAAGGCCTTAACTTTGGGGGGAAGCAGAAGATGGGTGACTTTCCCTGCTCTCTGGAACATTGCTGTTTAGCCACCATTTCCTGGTCATTTTGTTCCGTATCATAATTCCTTCGTTACCTTTTGCCTGTTCTTAAAATCTGTTGCTCCCATAAAGTCCAAGAGTGGTGTTGGAGAAGATTTAAAAGAGCAGGGCATTGAGGAAAGCATTGCCTTCCTTGCATTACTGTTCCTTTTGGTCTTACTCTGGGGGACTCTGCTCCTGCACATTCATTCAGACAGAGACCAGCATCCAAGCAGGTCTCGGATCTCCCGAGAGATGTGTTGAGACACAGAGTGCCTGGCGGGTGGATACTGGCAATGGATCAGAGGCCAAATGCCTTTCTAAAACCAGACTGGGTGTCTGAAGAGGATGCCGAGGTCAGGAGAATGTGCAATCTTTAGGTTCTGGCCAGTGCAGGTTTTTCAGCTGAAGGAGAGATGATACTGCTTAGATTTTGGGGGGCTGAGAAGTTCCAGTATATGGGAAATGGCAGGCAGATGGGACCCAGGAAGCAAGTGAGGCTGGACAAATGGACTTCCAGAGGCAATTTACAATACTGGGATGAGAAGGGAACAGTAGATGCAGACATACCCCCAACTTTTGAGCTGCTTGTACTCACAAAATGGTGCCCAGGGAGGTGTCTCATGTCCTGCTTGTCATCTTGCCTATGTGGCCTCAGAAACGGGAGAAAGTGCAAAGTAGGAAGTTTGTGACTTAGCACATGGGGTATGGAACTGATGTCTTCTTAGTTCTGCAGTTTGTTTGCTTGTTTGTTTAATCAGGAGACTGGCAGAAACCTCCCTCCTGTGAGTCTCCCCAAGGCCTTTGTAAAACAGGGGTGGGGCAGGAGGTGGAAGCCCTATTAACTGTTCTCATGGTCTGGGTAGAGGTCTCCCAGGCTGAAGAGCAGAGGAGGGAGTTGTCCGCAGTAGGGAGCCCCTACTGCGGATCACGGAACTTTTCTGGGAGCAGCGCATCTGAAATCTGGTTGGAACTGAGGTTTGTGTCAGAAAACTGGAAGCCCCCAGAATGTGATCGAGGCTACAGGGTGGGAACAGGGGAAATGGGTTGGATAGCAGTACATGGAGTCCATGGGCATGGTTTGAAGGTAAACCAAAGTGTTGGTAAGGAGGTGGCTAGGGCACAAGCAGCCTAGGTCTCCCGACCACGTAGGTGCATTGTGAAGGCATAGAAATTCTAGCTTTGTGCTGGGCTGCTCTATGATTTCTGCCCTCCTCCGCCAGGCAGTGGGCGCAGGGCAAGGTGGAAGTCAGCATGTGCTTTCTAATTCCCTGCATAGGGGCTTGGGTACCTCAGCAGAAGACAGAGCACACACATTTCTTTACCTTTCTGTGCGTCTCATGCATAATTACTAGACATGACAGGAAATAGATACCGTAGGTTACCATGGGAACTACAGCTAAGTGATGCGTTAGAGTGTGGGAGAAAAAGCAGAGGTGGTTCTGATAGAGAGGCCCTTGGGAGAACAGGTTTGAGCAAAACACTCCCATTGAAAGAATTCACAATGTCCACAGGTACGGCGGTACTTGTGATTATTATTACACACAAATCATACACGTACACACACGCGCGCTTCATTCTCTGCATCATGCTGGTCAGCACATAGGATGCTTGCAGAGTCAGGCTGTGCTATGACCACGTCAACATATGTCATCAACCCTCACATCTTTCCACTCTCCTTCCTCCCTCCCTCACCCCTACCTGCATTGTCTTTCAGTTTCTCCACCCTCTGTTTTCCCTCCTCGTCACGTCTTCTCTCCCTGCTTAGATTTCATCATGGCCCTTCCTTGTTCTGCCCTCTTTTCCTTCCTCTTTCTCTTTATACTTTGTTCTTCCTCTCATCCTCCCTCCCCAGCCCCTATCCACCTTCTTAATGGAGTGGCTAAGAATGAATTCATTCGATTACAATAGGCCTAATACGAACCATGAATATGGAACCCTCAGCCTCGTGCGTCAGTGCAATCACAAAATTAATTTCAGACATCACTGTTTCATTGCAAATTATGATAAGTGATGTGAAATTAAGTGACAAGGAGCCGTGGGTGTGAACAATAAGGGAACTAATTCCATGCTGAGCTCAGTAAAGGAAGTGTCATTGGGATTTGCTTTTCTGCCATCCAGCATCCTCTTACTGCCAGGTAACTGCCTTCCCTTTTACACCAGGGATAACTCCCATCTTCCATTGTTTGCAGCAAGATGCGACTCTCACCTATGGTGTCCTGCCCTCCACTAACCAAGGAGTGACCATGGAGTCCGACTGAATGCCCACGCCTTGCGATATGAGGGACAAACAGACCTCAACATGGTGAGGAGCTGTTTCATCTTGTCAGTGGACTTTGTTCCTGCTACCGAGTTCCCCAGGGACAACTTTTTCATGGCCTTTATCCATTCTCTTCCTCATTCTTTCCTCTTCCCTGCCTTTCTGCTCCCTGGCTCCTGGCTAGATTCTTTCTTTTAGAGGCCTAACCCTACAGGGGTAAAAAGGATGGTTGAGGAGACAATACTAATAAAGTACTAGAAGATGGAAGGCAGACGGACGAGTGATATCTCACTTGGCTGTTCCAAGAGTGCTTAATCCCAACTCAGCAGTGAGGGATGCCCCAGAGCAAACATCTCTAACCAGACCTTCAAACTGCCAGTGCGAGTGGCACACACCCCTGCACGTTATGGGGGAATTGTACGATTGCTCCAGAGCAGAGTTAAAAAACCTTTCAATACCCAGGACCCCTCTCACCTCCCAGTGGCTGGGCAAATTACTTTCCCCAAACCCTTTGGGGTTTGAGGAGACACTTACTCTCCTGAGGGGAATGAGCCGGCACATTTACAGACGCTGGAACCTCAGGCATCCAAACCCAATATAGGAATTTAAGTGAAGAATCTACCTAAAGTTCAATCCCTAGCCCAATTTGGTGTATGAACTGCTGGCATCTTGCATGTTCTCATGGATGCAGAGGATTCTAACCTGGGTAATCGAACCATTATAAGAGGAGAGATTACTGATTTTGGTAGGCAAAGGACTCCCAAGTTTTTGATATTACTCAGTTCAAAATAATTTCTAATTTCAACGCGATTTTTTTTCTTAGAGCCATGGGTTATATAGGAGTGTGTCTGCATTGACAACATATCGGGGATTTTCTAATGATCTCTGTTATTAAGTGATAGCTTAATATACAAATCACTGAAGAATTTATTTTTTTTTTCATTTTATTTTCAACTGCAGTTGACCTTCAATATTATTTTGTGTTAGTTTCAGGTGTAGAGCATAGTGGTTAGACAACCATGTACTTTACAAAATGTTTCCCCCGATGTTTCCAGTACCCACTTGTCACCATACATAGATATCACAATATTATTGACTACATTCCCCTTCCCCTTTCCACCCATCCCCTCACCCCCTCCCTTCTGGTAACCGTCTCTTTGGTCTCTGTTTCTATGAGTCTGTTTAGGTTGTGTTTGTTCTTTAGACTCTGTATAAAAATGAAACCATATGGTATTGGTCTTTCTCTGACTGACTTGTCTCATGTAGCATAACACCCTGTGGATCCATGCATGGTGTCGCAAATGGCCAGATTTCATTCCTCTTTATTGATGAGTAGCATTCCATTGTGTGTGTGCATACCGTTTAATTTAGGTATTTCACCTACAAATAATAACATTCCACTTCAGGTACAAGGTAAAGACCTTAATGGCATGCCTTTATCTCCCCATTCCCACCCATTGGATTTTGTTTCCATACGTTTTGTGTAGTCAGGTTATATGCCCCACAATGCATTGTTACTGGTTTTGAAAACATTCAGTTAACTTTTAAAGATGGTCATTTTTAAGAGACATGTTTTCGACATTTTTCTTACCATTTCTATTCCTATTCATTTCTTTCTGCTGATCTGGGCTTATATTTGGTATGGATTTCCTTCATCCTAAAGACATGCATTCACTATTTTTCTATAGTTCAGGCTTAAGGTGTACAATTCTAATAGTGTTTTGTGGTTGTTTTACTGGAAAAGAAACTATTTCACCATTATTTGTTTAACTTTATATTTACATTAATACCCAGCCACGTAGACTTCTTTTGGACCCCCAGTTCCAGGAAATTTAACACATGTACAGAATCCTGGAATGACCAGCACAATCGGTATTCAGAACATCTCCATATTCCCACAAAGTCCCTGAGCAGTGCTATCCCTTTGTAGTCACAGTCTCTCCACACCTCACCATGGTACCACTGATCTGCTCTCAGTCTGGATTGCTCTGTCCTCACCAGAAAGTCATATAAATGGAGCCATTGCAAACATAACCTTCTGAGACTGGCTTCTCTCACTAAGCATAACGATTGCAAGCATCATCCCAGTTGCTGATCGTATCAATCTTCCATTTCTCTGTACTACTGAATAGTATACAACTGTACAGAAATATACACCTTGTTGAAAGGCATTTGGATTGCTTCAAGTTTTTGATGATTACGGATAGAGCTGCTATAAACAGCATGTACAGGTATTTGTAGGAACTGAAGTTTCAACTCCTCTAGGGAAAATCTTTTGGCGTGTGGTTGCTAGGTCACATTGCTAAGTGTATGTTTAAGTTGGCAAGAAGCAATCAAGCTGTTTTCCAGAGTGGCTGTACCACTTTATGTTTCCTCCAGCAACATGTGGTAAATCCAGATGCTATCTGTCCTCAATATCATTTGCTCTTGTCAGGTGGTTTTTGGCTTCTTTGCCTTTCTCCTTCCTTCCTTCCTTCCTTCCTTCCTTCCTTCCTTCCTTCCTTCCTCCCCTCCCTCCCTCCTCCCCCCCTCCCTCCCCTCCCTCCCTCCCTCCTTCCTTCCTTTCCTTCCTTCCTTCCTTCCTTCCTTCCTTCCTTCCTTCCTTCCTTCCCTCCCTCCCTTCCTCCCCCCCCCCTCCCTCCCTCCCTTCCCTCCTTCCTCCCTCCCCCCCCCCCTCCTTCCTTCCTTCCTTCCTTCCTTCCTTCCTTCCTTCCTTCCTTCCTTCCTTCCCTCCTTCCTTCCTTCCTTCCTTCCCTCCTTCCTTTCTTTGTTTTAAGCACTTTTTAGTACAGGAATACTGGTCTCTCATCTTAGTTTGCATTTGCATTTGCCTGAGAGTTAGTGAGGTTGAACATCATCTATTCATGTGCTCCATTGCCAACTATATATATATATATATGTGTGTGTGTGTGTGTGTGTGAATATATATTTAATATATTAAATCAAATATTGAGTACACTAATACCATTAAATTTTAATAAATATAATATAAATATGTAATGGTGTATCGATATTATTAAATATCAATAGAGTAAATATATTAATATATACATATGTGTGTAAATATAAAAACTATGTATAAACATATGTTTATTTCTATATATGAAATTTTCTTATTGTTGAGTTTTAACACTTCTTTGTATGTTCTGGTTATAAGACCTCTGTCGGATAAGCAATTAGCAAATACATTGTCCCACCTTGGGATCTGTCTTTTCGAATCCTTAACAGTATCTTTCATAGAGGCAAAAGGGTTTTTTGGTGTCATGCTTAAAACATCTTTGCCAAACCCCAGGTCAAAGAATTTCTGTTGTTTCCTTATAAACATTTTACAGTTTTATGTTCTTGAGTTATGTCTAAGATTTATTTTTAGAGTTGAGTAGAAGGTGTGAGGTCCTTTTACTTTTATTTATTTTTTCATTGAATCTGTGGGGGTGACATGGGGAGGTCCCTTTACATTCAGATGGCCATTTGGCTGCTTCCACACAGTTGTTGAACGGGCAACCCTCTCTTCGTTGCATTGCTTTGGCGCCTAGAATTGGCCACATTTGCTGAGACTAGTCCTGGAACGCCTCCTCTGATGCAGTTGCTTGTTTGCTTATCCCTTCACCATTGTCACACTGACTTTCATTTACTGTAGCTTTATAAGTTTGCAAACGAGGTCATGTGATTCCTCCACCTTTATTGTTTTTGCAGTTGTCTTGGCTATTGCCATTTCTATTATTTTCCACATACATGTTAGAATCAGCTCGTCTATATCTAGAACACATCCTGCTGGGATTTTTATTGGAATTACACTAAATCCATAGATAAATTTCAGGAGAGTTGACATTGTTATTATGTTAAATATTCCAGTCCATGAGCATGGTGTGTTCCTCCATTTATTTGGGTGTTCTTTCACTTCTTCAGTATTTCCCCGTTTTCAGCAGGTGCGCATCCTGTTTGCATACTACTTTACCCACCTCCTACCTGCTTTCATGCGTGGGCCACACCAGCTGCTCACAGCTGCCCTGGGAGCTGAGCCAGGCAGGCTGAGCTCATGCTCCTACCCTCATTACCCAGGTGAGGAAACTGAGGCCCAGAGACATGACGTGACTAAGAATGCTGGCCCACCAGACCACAGACCTGGGGCCCCCTCAGAGTAGCCTAGTCCAATCCCATGCTGTGAGAGGTGGGACCTCTAAGGGCCAGAGAGAGAAAAGGCAGGGCCAGGCCACTTGTGGGGGTGGTGGCAGAGTAGGGTCAGAGACCTCAGGCAAGTGGGTTTCCTACTGTGAGTCTGTTGCATCCTGTGCACCACAAGAGACAGTAACTCCCGCAGAGTATCGAGTATCAGTGAGGAGGGAAGGAGATAGTGCACCAAAGTGTGGGGCCCAGGGCCTGACGGTGATGGTGACAAAGACAAGGAGGAGGGGCAGAATGGATGCCCAGGAAAGTGCCAAAACGGATGTCTCAGGGGGCTGGGAGGGCATTGGCAGGGCCCTAACCTGGGTAGGAGGAACCTCAGGGCTGGGAAGCTGTGAACCGTGGGGGTCTGCTCACTGAAGGGAGATGGGGAGTGGTATGGGCAGTTTGGGAGGGTGGGCAGGTGGGTGTCATGAGAGAGTGTTGAGAGGTGGGGGCGTCACCCCCAAGACACCGTGAGCCCCTCGGGGCAGCGGCGGCAGACTGCAATGGGTTGGTCACATATCTGAACTCAGAGGGTTCTGGGTGCCAGGCCCAGCGCTGCCTCTTCCTGGCTGTGTGCCTCAGGGCGAGTGTCTTGACTCTCGGAGCCTCACTTTCCTCATCCGTGGAATGGGCCTGATCATCCCCTCCCCGTAGCGATGTCCGGTAACAACATGTAGGCCCGTGGAAGAAATGGCAAGGGAATAGTCACAAAACTGTTTGCATAATAGTCAATAACTGGAAACAAGTGAATTGAGGAATGCTGGTGGGTCAACAAGAGCGAGAGGAGTCAGAGGGCACAGGCCCGGGTGGGGGAAAACGCCGTGGAGCTGCCTGGGTACCTGCACACCTCCTCCGAGGGCCTGGTGCACAGTGGGTTCTCAGGGAACGCTCGGGGAGAGGCGATGTGGGCCTCTGTGGCCAGGGAGCCTGTGGAAGGCCCGGGGCTGGGGCGGGGCTGGCGGGAGGTGGGAGGCCTGCCTTGTTGTCCAGGTTGCCCTGTGGGTGAGGAGGTGGGCCACCTCCAAGGTGACCAGCCTGACCGTCCTGGGGGGCCCACAGTCTGGCTGCATTCCCCAGGGCCCTCCGGCCTCCTCCCTGCTCTCTTCCTCCCTGACCACCCTGCAGGGTGCAGGGCAGTGGGCCCCTGGGGGGCCTGACCATGGGGAAGGGGTGTGGACAAGGGAGAATGCTGAAAACCTGCAGGCCTGGGGACTTGGTGACCTCCTCGGCACCCTGTCCCTCATGGCTGCCTTCCTCCTGCTTTCCCAGATGAGCCACTATATCTCAAGTGCCCTCTGCACACAGTGCTCAAACTCACACCTGTGGCTTTGTGATGGCTCCACATTCATCCACGAAAAGGCATGTGCCTACTGTGTGCACAACAGGGTCCCGGGAGTTTCCCAGGTCGAGGGTGCCAGAAATGTCATGTATCATTCATCACACCAGAGCCGGGGCCCCAGGCATCCTTCACCCCTCACGCCACCATCTCGAGCCACGCACCTGAAAACCTAAGGGGACTTCCTCTCGTTCGGAATCACGGAGTGTCCATTTGGCTAAGCAGGGACCCAGCAGCCAGGAAGGCAGAAATGACAGCACTGGGCAACAAGACAGAATCCCACCTGAAGCCTGTCTTTAAGGAGCAGGGGTGCGGACAGAGCCAGTTTCCTGGGGGTGAGACCTATGTGGTCCCACAAGACCCTGCACTCACAAGGGCTCCACTCGTGATCCAAGGCTCTGCTGTTGTTCTCTTGGAATTCTTAACAATTTGTGAGCAAGGGGCCCATGTCTGCATTTTCTACTGCACCTGGCAAATTATGTAGCTGGGTCTAGGTCATGATCCAGGTCTGGCCAAGAGAGGAGAACCTCTTCTCAGGGAAAAGAGTCAATTGGGAGGGCAGGGGCCCTTTCACTACACTGGCCCTCTTCTTAACCTGGGCCTTGTCCTCCCTAACGTGCAGACATTTACTGGGGCACCTGAGGAAGCTCCGGACACTGTCCCTGCCCGCTACTGAGCCCTTCCCAGGGGACCTCTGTGTCTCTGCCCTCACTGTTGTCCACTGGAGAAATTGCAGAACCAGCCACACCCTCCACAGGCATCACCCAGCCCTTGAAAGCACCAGGACCTAGGCCTGGCCTTGACCGCACTGGAACGGCCCTGCTTCCATTGAAGGGCTCCCGAGCCCCAAGCAAGCCTTAGGTCACCGCCACAGGCAATGGGCTTTTGAGGTCTGTAGCAGCTTTGATTTCATTAAATCTACTCTCAGCAACCATGATCCTCCTTCTGCCTGCTGGAGGGGAGAGGATGTCACCTGGAGGCCTACCTCATTGTCCCTATGGGTTTATCCGAGGGATGAGGTCCTGAGCTTGTGTGGATGATGATGGAAGAGTTCGATGCCAGCACCTCCAAAGGTGGGGACAGGGAGATGTGTCCTGGTAGATGATTGTGGATCCTGCCTCTTGGTGGGAGGGACAGTGGCACCAACCCATAGCCTCCACCCCACCCCTTCCCTTACTTCCCACCCCCTCCATGGGCATCTAACTGGTGCCGTACCTCGTAGGAAATCAGGAAACCATGTGGACCGAACCCTCTCAAAACTCTCGATCTCCACACTCACAGGTGCCTCCACGTCTCCCAGCACCCTGCCTGCCTCTTTGGTAGAGGCGAGCCCTCTGGCCCCATCCCAGAGAGCCGACCACAGGCCACTCAGAGCACAGGTAATGGAGGAAACGTCCCACTTCATTTTGCAACTTTAATGTGACACTGATACCAAAAACACAACAGCACGACAACAGCACACAATGAAAGCAGCAGGGCGCAGAGAGCTTCGTCTTGCATGCCATCTCTGATGGGCAGGCAGAGGCGGCCTAGACTGCTGTGTGAACACGGAGTCTGAGGGGGCACTCTGGCTGGATGAGTGATCGCTGCAGTTCGTCAGCGTTGTCTGCAAACACAGGACACAGGAGCAAAAACAAACGGAAATACAGATAAAACAGTGAGGGATATAAAGAACAAAAGAAGGGTCTGTCCACACTCTCACTGCTTCCCCTTCCCCATGCCAGGCCTTCTGCTGACTTCTCACAGCCTCTCCCCGCCCCACCCTCCAGGGTCTCATTTATGGCCTGAGAACCTTACTGGATCCAAGAGAAGAAGTTGGCACTCGTTCTGGCGCATTTCTGGTGCGGATGGTGGAGCTGGTGCTAGGGCCATCTAGGATGCTGGTGTTGGCCCCACCATGGGTGCCACTGCTGATGCCAGCTCTCCAAGTGGCTCTCCCATTGGCACGGTTGCTATTCAGAATGTACTGATGGTATCTGGCCCAGAAAGCAAAGGGGATCCTGGCCCAGGCGTCGCCAAATCTCCATCCTCATCCCAGTCAGGAGCTCCACCTGTATGTCGTCCCAGCTCCACCGTCCAATCAGAGCTTCATCCCCGATGTTCATCTGGGCCCTCATCTGGGCCCTGGCATGTTCCTCAGCCATATCCACATCCATTGTCTTGAAAGCATCATCCACAGCCTCCAGGAATGGGCCCTCCATTCCCGGGGGTCTCGGTTCTGATACTGCAATGTAATAGCAGCAGCCATGCTAACGGCTACCCTATGTTCACCGAGCACCTGCTTCCCACTGTACACCCTCCTGTGCACTGAGCACGATCACAATAAAAATAAAGACCACTGGAGCCGACCAGGCCTGGGGTTTCGCCCCATCCCTCACATACATTGCATCTGTGAACTTGGGCCAGTCACCCAGGAACCTTTCTGAGACTCAGTGTCCGCACTGGACACACAAATGGCATAAGGAGCCCATGACCGAGAAACAGACAAGGTATGGGAAGTGCCAGCCCCTGGCCCTGGCCCCAGCCCCCAGCAGGGGCTCTCTGTTACCTGGGCAATGAATCTCAGCACCCTCATCTTGCTGGTCTCATGTCGGGCCCTCAGTCCCCAGAGGAATTCGTACTCAGGTGGGCTGCTGTTGGGGATCTTCTTGTATTCCAGGTACCTCAGGGGAGAGGAAAAGAAACTTTTGCCTCCAGCCAGGCAGACCTGTTGTCGTGCTAATGGCTCCCAGGGGGCCCCTTTCCAGTCCCAAGGCAGCAAGCAGCTCAGCTCCTGCAGGAGGACTGTCCTGACCCTCTGGCCGGTGCCCCACTCCCAAGCTCACTCCCACGGTTTCTGCCTGCACTACTGAGGCCTTCAAAACCCTGGGCTGTCTGTTCCTGCCCAGAACAGCCACAGGGAGGTGTGTGGGTGGGGGTGGGGGAAGGGGCACATGTAGGGTATGTTTGTCCACAGTAAGGCCACAGGCTTGTGCCCCTTGTCACAATGACCCCTGGATTCCTATCAGGTGTGTTGTAAACAGTGGGGCCACTGCTTCAGGCCCCCTCCTCTGAGCACACCTCACCACAGCGTCTGTCCATGGCCCGGCTGAGCCCTGGGACAGCCCACCATGGAAAGGGACTGTGAAGAGAAGAAACGGTCCACCAAGAGCAGCGTACTCCAGGTACGCCCCTGACCCTGTGAGTCAGGAGGGCCGGGCTCCAGGCCTGAGTGGGCCCCTCACCAGCAAGGGCCAAGCTCACACTTCCACACTGGAGCCCCAGGTTCCTGGGATGCAAAGCAGGGGATATTCTCCTATAGCCTGCAGGGCAGGTGCTTGGATGGTGTGGTGGTTGTAACATACCCCACACCATGCTCTCAATCAACGTGTGCCCCCTTTCCCCAAGAATGCCCTGGCATTCTAATCCCCCTGGCACTCACATACCCCGACCCACACTCACCCCAGAGACTCCATCCCTCCAGTGTTAAGACCTAGGACGGGGAAATGGCTTCCTCAGCCAGACCAGCACAAGGAAGGCATGAGTGTGAGACTTACTTCTGCTTCACAAAGTCGTCTGTAATGAGCTTCCTCAGATCGCCAAGGAATGGGTGCCTCACCCTGAGGGCAAGGAAAGGAGTCCATGACTAGAGCCGGTGGCAGTGCCCGGGTATGGGCAGGAGCACTCGCTACCAGGATTGAGAACTTCCTGGCCCATGGGGCAGCCTCATGAGGCCTGGGCATGCAGCAGAGGTCTGACAGCAATGGCTGACATAGGGGTTTGATGGAGCCCCGAATTCTGATGGTTTCTCTTACATCTCCTCTGGGGACAGAGAGGGGACATGGAGCAGAGAGGGGGCTGAGAGTTCAGGACCATTTTGCCATGCACCCTGGTGAGGCCCTTTGCGCTCTGCCTAGTCCAGGACGCCCACTCCCCTGCACCAGACCATCAGGTTGTTGCAATCCTGGGGCCTCCTATGCCCCAGGACAACGCTGAGGGGCACTGGGAGCCCAGAGAGCCCAGTGAGCCCAGTCATACCCAGGGCGCAGTCCCATCTTGCGTAGTGCCTCCCAGAGGACAGCTGCCAGGGGAGATGAGGTACAAGAATTTGAAACACGAAGGTGAGACGGGGGTGGAGGCAACCCCCCACCTGCAGGCCCAGCCACTCACCCTCGCTGGCACGGTTGCCATTCATGAAGATGACTCCCAGAATCACCAAGAGAAGACTCAGCCTGGGAGTGTCCTTGGTCCTAAAAGTGTAGAAAGGGGGATCCTGTCCAGCAGCCATTTGCCCAAGAGACTACAGTCAGCTCACCCAACTTGCTTCTCCTAGATCGCCCCACTCGCTACAGGGCAATTCTTCCCACTCTGCGCATGGCTTGCTACCTGATCCAGACAACTCATTCTTCCTCCGCTTGCAATTACATCACTTCATCCATCAGGTGTGGATGCTAACACCCCCTCCCAAGATTCTGCCAAGGACAGGATTGGGCAGCAGGAGCAAACGCTTGCCAAAGGTGTGTCCAGAGGCTCATCCACACCTCCCCCGCCCTTTGCCCATGGGGCGTACACTGGACAGAAAGCTCCCCCAGGACCAACCACTCTGCCCAGGCAGGGCCAGGCACTTAGCAGGAAGAGGAAAGCAACGAAAAGCCTGCTTTCTTGGAAGGAGGGGCGTGGGTGGGCAGGGGTGGAAGCCCCACCGCAGCAAGGCCTGGCCCATCTGGTAATCACTTGACAACGGTAGGTGGGCACTGTGCTGAGGCCCTCCGGCCCTGTTTTCCCTCTTCTCTGAGAGGAGGGGGAGGCACCACCTGGGAAGGCCACGACCCTCCTGCCTTTTCTCACTTTCCCAGGAGGCGAGCTGAAGAATCCTGTGTGCAGACAAGAATGTACAGATGTTCTTCCTTGTCGATCTCCTTCAGGTGGATCCCGAACTTCTACACGGGGAGAAAACAAGACTTCGAGGTCAAAAGTCCAGGCCAAATGTCCTGCAGGTAGTCACTCCATTCCCTGCCAGAACATTCCTAGGCAGGGAACCCAGTGTCACGGGGGACGACAGAACAAGAGAGGACGCAGAGGAACTGGCCTCTGGGAGCTCTGCCATTGGCCAAGGCAACGGGACCCACTTCAGGAGACCAGAGACCTCCCAGAGCACAAGGGAGAGGAAGTATGCAGTGGGAGCTCCCAGGTGGAGAAGCTAGGCAAAGCTTCCAGAGCAGGTAGTACTGACACCGGGCCTCCAAAGGCTGCAGGGTACAAGGCTTCCCTGCCGCTCACGTTCCAGAGAGCTGCCCCCCATCCCCGCACCCACCTTTTCCAAGGTGTACGTTGCTCGTTCAATGATCTCTGGGAAGTGTTCATCATATTCTCGGATGACGTCCTTCAGCATGTCTGCAGGAGGAGAGAGGTGGGAAAGCACCTGGGCTGAGCAGGGGCCAGAGTTGCAGTCCCTCGGTCAGCCCTGCTGCAGGGGGAAGCACGGTCAAGACCCCGTGGTGTACTGTGCGCTTGGAGCCATCAGGCAAGGCCTGAGAGTTGGGGGTATCTGATGGGGGTGGGGCCCACTGAGGAGGATTGGGGGAGGGGGGGAGGCAGAGTTCAAGGATGGGGTACAGTTGTCCACCTGAGCGCTTGATGGGGATCTTCTTGTAGTCCTTAATCATCAGATATTTCACCAACTTATTTGCCTGGAGAAGGGGAGGCAAAGGTATGGGTGAGCTCAAAAAACTGGCCAGCAAGGGAGGAGAAGGAGGGAGAGGGGGAAGGGCAGACTCCTTACCCTCTCTTGCAGAAGGGTCACGTTGCGTGGTGGCAAGCACAGTACATGCCTTGAGGGTACCTGGGATCTCAGGGCCATCGGGGGCCGAGGGGCCATCTGAGCCCTCACTGTCAATGGGGGCTGCGATGTTCTCCAGGTCGGTGGGACAGCAGGAGGCTCTCTCTCTTCCTCACTGCTTTCATACTCATCATCCAGGTGCTTAGACTATAGCATTGGGGAGAGGAGAGACTCAGGGCTACCAAGCTTACTGTGCCCAAGCCCCTGGCAACATCTTCACCAGAGCAGGTACTTGGAAATAAGAGTAGTAGGAACAGCAGATGACATGTGCAGAGGGCTTACTAAGTGCCAGGCACTGAGCCAATCTCTTCTCCCTCCAGGCCGGAGGGTAGTGACTACATGGAGTAAGAACATGCTAGCACACTTGTGTTGTAGAAACTTGGACAAGCTGAGAGAAGAAGAGGGGAGGGAAAGAGAAGGGAAGGGAAGAGACAGGAGGGGAGGGAAGGGGAAGAGAGGAGAGGAGAGGAGAGGAGAGGAGAGGAGAGGAGAGGAGAGGAGAACAAGGGGGGCTGGAGAAGGCAGGGAGGTCTCACCTTCTTTGTCCTCTTGCCTCCCATCCTGGCCCAGGGCTCAGCACTGTTCTGAGCAGTAGCAGCTGCACTCTCAGGCTCAGGGGCGCTCGTGGCCATCTTGGCCTTGGCAGCAGCTGCTGCCACAACATTCTGAGGCTCCACCCACCGAGTCTTAGCGAGAGCCTTCCCAGACTTGGTCGTTTTGGGCCGAGTGGCTGCCCCCTCCCCAGCGGATGCTGTCTGAGGCACCCAGGAGGCAGCACTGGGGCCCTCTCTGGCCACATCTTGGGCTGGAGTGGGCCTCCTGGGGTGTGGGAAAGCTATGCCACTGACACCAGCCGGCTGGGTGAAATCAAAGACATCATTCTGACCCAGAAAGACTGTCTTGAGCTGGGTGGCATCCACCTCACTGGCACATGGAGCCTGAGAAGAAGCACAGGCAGTACTGGGACCCTCAGTAGCAGCCTCCTGGGCCTGGGAGGCTGGCTGGGGCTGTGAGGAGGTTGCTGGAGCCCCAGAGGCAGCCATGTCACTGTTGACTGGCATCTGGGAGCTGTGGGGAGAAGCAAGGGTTGTCTCAGGGGTGGCTTCCTGAGCCTCGGCCGCATATGCCATGGGTTGGGTGTTGTCTCTCGAGGCCTGCTCTGTGGCCAGCGGGTGGCTAGTGACCACCTGATTGTAGATGGCCCGAGCAGCAGCGGCAGCAGCCCGAGCAGCGCGGTTGGAGGCGGCAGCTCGGGCTACATTGGCAGCCCGAGCCTCCGCCTCATTGGCAAGTGTTTCTGGATCCAGCTGAAATGCCTCCACCAGAGTCTGGGCCAGCCTAGGGTTTTCCAGTTCCCAGGGTTCATTCTGCAAGGCCAGACAGAAGGATAAAGGAAGGCAGACAACTTTACACACTCTCATCATGCTTCCTTGTACTGGACAGCCCCTCCAGGCAGCCATCCAGCCCCTACCACCCCCAACACCCTCCTCGAACGACCCTCTTTCTCCCAGCAGGAAAGGGAAGGTTTGATTTGGAGTGGCTAAGTAGTCCTTCCCCATTAGCCCTCCCCTCTTCATAAAACCTCCCTCCCCTCCCAGTTTTGGCAGGGCCAGCAGGTGGCCGAGAAGGGGCCTCACCGCCAAGATGTGAAGGCCTGGACCCAAGCTCCCAAAGGCTCTGAGGAGACGAATGTCAAAGCTGGTGAAGGTGCCATAGCCTCCGAAAGCACCAAATTCTTCATACTCATTTCCTTCAATCATCTCTTCCTCCCCAACTTCATCACTACCCTCGTCCATGTCTTCAGCATTGTAGCTTTCGGATTCCATGCGGAAGCTCCCCTCAGCCATGCTGGTGTCCCAAGAAGAAGAGAGCTCAGCCTGAGAGGAAGGATGAGGCCTCTGGGGGAGGAGGGAAATCCAATGGAGGCATGATCTCTCCCGGGAGCACCCATCAGCCAGCCCCTTACTAGGCAGTAGGGGTTGGGAGTGAAGTCTGTTGGGGTAGATTCTGTCAGAGACAGAATCTTCTACCCGAAGAGAAGGGTAGAAGAGGCCGGAGGAGATCGCCACACTGAAAGGTGGGGGCAGGCTCCCCATCCCAGTGGCTCGATTTGAATGGAGGGGTGGACTGGTGGGCTTGGGTCTGAAGAGCCCCAAAGGGGATGGATGCAGGGAGAGAAGGAGAAACAAAGGGCCTGAATTTAAGGGCTGGAGCAGGGAGCCAAGATAAAGGGTGAGAAGATGAAATGTGAGGGCTCAGACACATGGGGACCGCGAAAAGCTCTGGGAAACTGAATCCCAGGGACCCTTTGGCGAGGTCCCGGTGGGTGGGGGCTTTCCGGTCAGGCTGGGCTCACACACGAGCGCTAGGGGTAGATGGGGTGGGGGCCTTGGACTAAGTGAGGCTCCATTTGGAGCGCTGGAGGTGTCAAAACCCAGGATTGCAACTCCAGGAAGGAGGCAAAGTGGTCAGCTGGGTGGGGGTGATATAGGAGTGGCTGGGCGGGGATGGGGCCTGTGTCTTAGGCAGGTCAGCCCAGAGCACACGGGTCTGCGAAAGCAGTTAGGATCCAGGAGCCTGGGTCTGGCGGCGGGGCAGAGGGGACTCCTATCTGGACCACGGGTCTAACGGGGTTCGGGTTTTGAGTGCTTGGGCTTTGTTCAGCTCCCGGGTGGGGGGAGCGTTGCAGGGAGGTGGGGTGCGTTGTGCGGGAAGGGGTGGCGCAGTGTACCGGGTTCCACCCGCCCTCTCCCAGTCCTGTCCAAGGCTGGATCCTTACCTTCCCTGGGGCTCCAATGGCGTCGGTCCTCAGCACCGGGAACCCCGCAGCCGCGCCCTCGCCGACTGCTGCCAGCACAGCAGCTCCTACCACCCCGCCCCTTTTCTCCGCACACCCCCACCCCGCGGCTAGCAGCCTGCGCATGCGCTGACCCCTCCAGCCCGCCGCTTTCCCAACAAAAGCCCGGTCCACCAGGTCCCCAGCGCGCAGGCGATTCCCCGGGTGGGCGGACGAGATGGGGCGGGGGCGGGGGGGGGGGATGTTTTTTCCTTCCCGCCAGATTCCCCTTTCCACCCCCGCCTCCGACTGCAGGCGCGACCTCACACCCTGTGGTGCAGTTCAACCCACCCAATCATCTACCCTCAGTACCTCCCACTTTTACAGCTCTGCCCTTCACCTTTCCCCTAAGCTCCTCCAGTGCGCTCTGGAATCCACTGTGCGCCGGTTCCCCCAGCGTGATCCCTAGGTCACAAGTACAGAGGTCTCTAGCAACAAGGGAAATGCAAACAGAGGATGCCGGTTCCCTTGGTGTTCCCCTCCACTGGGGCCACCTCTGTGGCCTCCAGGCACCCTGGGAACATCTGCTTCCTCAATCACTCTTTATGCAGCTTGTGCATCACAGCCAGATCTTGGCTGCGGCTTGTCTTCCTCTCACAGCTGCCCTGGGAGGTCGATGTCAGCATCCCCATTCCACAAGTCAGGAAGCTGAGGCACAGACACACTGCATGGACTAATGACACGAGGCCACAGAGCCAGTAAACAGAAAATGTAGAATTTGGGCTCCATGTTTGCCTAGTGCTGGCCAGGGGACTGAGGCATCCTCTCCTCTTCAGTTTCAGCGACAGCTCCCCACCCACCTCCCCTGCCCTGTCAACATCTGTCCCAAACAAGCAAGCTTTGCATTGTCTGAGACCTAAGCTCATGCTCATGCTCTGCACCTGGGAGGACACAGGTAGAGGCCCGCCAGCCCCGCCTCTGCCTACTCTATGTGGATCCATCCAGGTGTGGGAATTGCTGTTTGGGGTTCACTCTCCGCCCTGACTGTCAGGCCTCTTTGCAGAGAGTGGCACACACATGCTGCCCCTTAGGCCCTCCTGGTGCCCACTGGAGCAGCCTGGACAATCGGGCACTTGTGTGTCTGAGCCATGGCAAGCCCTGATTCAGAGTAAATGTTTGTCCTGGTTCCTTCCAAGGATGGGGCCTGGGGCAGCTGTGGTCTTGTGGGAAGAAGCTGGGCCGGGCTTCAGAATTCCAGGGATGGAGTGCTGGGCCAGTCTGTCGCTCGCTAGCTGTGTGAGCCTGCTCAGGTCGCTGGGCATCTCTGAACCCAGTTTCTCAATATGCAGAATGGGAAACACAAGGAGCACTTACTCAGGTCCTAACCAAGGACACACATGCCTCTGGACTTCCAGAATGACCGGTGAGACAGCTTTGGAGGCAGGAAATGCTATGTTCTCATCTCAAATTATGTACTTTTTACACAAACCATGCTGGACTTTTATTTATTTATTTAAAAAAAGATTTTATTTATTTATTTTTAGAGAGAGGGGAAGGGAGGAAGAAAGAGAAGAAAACATCACTTTGTGGTTGCCTCTCTCGCACACCCCTACTGGGGGCCTGACCCACAACCCAAGCATGTGCCCTGACTGGGAATCGAACCGGCAACCCTTTGGTTCACAGGCCGGCACTCATTCCACTGAGCCACACCAGGCAGGGCCATATTGGACTTTTACATTCGTTTTTTATATCAGCCTCTCCAGGACTCCTGTGTATGAGTCAGAAGCTATTGCTAGGACCACAGCTTTTACTCTCCAGTGACCAATATCAGTCCTGCCTGGCTGAATGGCTTTCCTCTGCTGTTGCATAGCAACCTCCCTGGTCAGCTGCTTCTGTCTCTTCAGCCCTTCCTGGGTAACACGTTTCTGCAGAAGGTGAGCAGACCCTAGAAAAGAAAGCCTTGACAAACCGCTATATGCTAGTAGAAAATGCTATGTTCCCATCTCAAACAGACCTGTGCTTTTTACCAAACACCATACTGGACTTTTATATCTGCTTTTCTTTCCATTTTCTTTTTAATTTTTTCTTTCTTTTTATTTTAAGTATATTTTATTGATTATGCTATTACAGTTGTCCCATTTTTTCCTCCCCTTTATCCCCCTCCGCCCTGCACCCCCCTCCCACCAGCATCCCTCCCCGCATAGTTCATGTCCATGGGCCGTACATATAAGTTAATTGGATTCTCCATTTCCTATACTATTCTTAACCTCCCTCTGTCTACTTTGTACCTACCATTTATGCTTCTTATTCCCTGTACCTTTTCCCCCATTCTCCCCCTCCCCCTCCCCACTGATGACCCTCCATGTGATCTCCATTTCTGTGATTCTGTTTCTGCTCCAGTTGTTTGCTTAGTTTGTTTTTTAGACTTCTTTTTCTTAGATAAGTCCCTTTAACATTTCATATAATAAGGGTTTGGTGATGAGGAACTCCTTTAACTTGACCTCATCTGGGAAGCACTTTATCTGCCCTTCCATTCTAAATGATAGCTTGGCTGGATAGAGTAATCTTGGGTGTAGGTCCTTGCCTTTCATGACTTGGAATACTTCTTTCCAGCCCCTTCTTGCCTGCAAGGTTTTTTGTTTGTTTGTTTGTTTTGAGAAATCAGTTGCTAGTCTTATGGGAACTCCTTTGTAGGTAACTGTTTCCTTTTCTCATGCTGCTTTTAAGCGTCTCTCCTTCTCTTTAATCTTGGGTAATGTAATTATGACGTGCCTTGGTGTGTGCTTCCTTGGGTCCAACTTCTTTGGGACTCTGAGCTTCCTGGACTTCCTGGAAGTCTGTTTCCTTTGCTAGACTAGGGAAGTTTTCCTTCATTATTTTTTCAAATAAGTTCTCAATTTCTTGCTCTTGCTCTTCTCATTCTGGCACCCCGATGATGCAGATGTTGGAATGTATAAAGTTGCCCTGGAGGCTCCTAAGCCTCTCCTCATTTTTTTTTTTTTTTTTGAATTCTTGTTTCTTCATTCTGTTCTGGTTGCATGCTTCTTTCTTCCTTCTGCTCTTCAGAACCTTCACTTCTTCCTCTATTTTTTCAATCATGCTCAACCATTTCTGCGAGCATCCTGATTACCAGTGTTTTGAACTCTGCCTCTGATAGGTTGGCTATCTCTTCATCACTTAACTATTTTTCTTGAGTTTTGACCTGTTCTTTCTTTTGGACCATATTTCTTTGTCTCCGGGCACCTGTTAAGTTGTAAGGGGCGGCGCTTTAGGTACTAACCAGGACAGAGCAACCGAAGTCGCTGCATTGTGGTGCTCTATGTGGGGGAGGGGTCAGAGAGGAAACAATGCTGCTTGCTCCGCTCCGCTGGCTTTCGGCCACTTCTCCCTCTACCCACCAGCACATTGGGCCTTTCTGGTGCTGATTCCTGGGTGGGTGGGTTTGTGTACATCCTAGGACCCCGTGAGCCCCTCCAACAAACTTTCCTGTGAGGTTGGGAGTTTCTCCTGCCACCAGGTTTTTACAGCCAGAGGTTTTGAGGCTTTCTTTTCCTGCGCCGGAACCCTGGGCTGCATGGTCTGTCTGGCTCCCTCATTGTGTGCAGATAAGCCTGGTTCCTCCCGCCAAATGTGGGACCACCAGCCACCACCTCACCCGCCCAGTCATCCAGCCGCCGCCTTGCTGCTGGTCCTCTCCACCCCAGCTGCCCATCTCCACCCCTCCTGTCAGTCTGGATGAATGTTTCTTCTTTAACTCCTTGGTTGTCGGACATCCACACAGTTCGATTTTCTGGCAGTTCTGGTTGTGTTTTTGGTTTTGTTTTTGTTTTTTTAATTTGTTGTCATCCTTCTTTTGGTTATGGGAAGAGGCAAAGTGCATCTACCTATGCCTCCATCTCGGATGGAAATCTCAAACTATTTTTTCTTTCTTTTTGTTGAGATATAAATGACGTATTACATTATACCAGTTTCAGGTGTACAACATAATGATGCAATTGTTTCTACATATTGCAAAATGAGCACCACGGTAAGTCTAGTTAACATCCATCACCACACATAATTACAATTTTTTTCTCATGTTGCCAACTTTTATAGCAGTCTGGTTCTGTATCAGCCTCTCTATATGCTATATGCTTACATAGCATATATGCTAATAACTGCAAAATCTACATCCCAAGTTTGAACTTCACCTTTAAGATCCAGATCCACATATGCACTCTCCTACATGACATCTCCACTTGGACATCTGAAAGGTTCCTCATAGAAAGTCTGTCTAGAACTGGTATTACCCACCCCTTCCACACACTTACCCACCCCATCCCTCTTGTTTTTAAAACTCCCATCTTCACAATATCAGTAAATGGCACCATTATCCACACAAATACTCGCTCCAGGAAACAAAAGTCATCTACCACCACTGTTTCTTTCTCATGCACTGCACCCAGATGGGATACCTCTTCAGCTCTCCAGAGCTACCTGTCTGTACAGCTTTCTCCCCTCTGTCACTCTCAGCAAATTCTAATCACATGGCCTTCTGGAATTCTCAGCTCTGTGTCCTTCACTCAGATTGTCCATTGGACTCTGTTTATGTTCAACTTCCCTGTGCTGCAGCCTGTAAACACTATCCAGGCAAGAAGCTCTGGGAACTGGGCTATCCAAAGGTTCACCTTGTTAGTTTCCCTTCTCTAGGTTATCGCTGTCCTGTTTGGCCCATGATGCCATGACATAAAGCTTTATAATGTATGTATCCAAAGAATTATCAGTAGTAAGCCTACTTGGGAGATAAATAGAGCCTTCGGAAGGGTGAACATAAACAGAGTCTTGCCTGGATAGTGTTTACAGGCTGCAGCACAGGGAAGTTGAACATAAACAGAGTCCAATGGACAATCTGAGTGAAGGACACAGAGCTGAGAATTCCAGAAGGCCATGTGATTAGAATTTGCTGAGAGTGACAGAGGGGAGAAAGCTGTACAGACAGGTAGCTCTGGAGAGCTGAAGAGGTATCCCATCTGGGTGCAGTGCATGAGAAAGAAACAGTGGTGGTAGATGACTTTTGTTTCCTGGAGCGAGTATTTGTGTGGATAATGGTGCCATTTACTGATATTGTGAAGATGGGAGTTTTAAAAACAAGAGGGATGGGGTGGGTAAGTGTGTGGAAGGGGTGGGTAATACCAGTTCTAGACAGACTTTCTATGAGGAACCTTTCAGATGTCCAAGTGGAGATGTCATGTAGGAGAGTGCATATGTGGATCTGGATCTTAAAGGTGAAGTTCAAACTTGGGATGTAGATTTTGCAGTTATTAGCATATATGCTATGTAAGCATATAGCATATAGAGAGGCTGATACAGAACCAGACTGCTATAAAAGTTGGCAACATGAGAAAAAAATTGTAATTATGTGTGGTGATGGATGTTAACTAGACTTACCGTGGTGCTCATTTTGCAATATGTAGAAACAATTGCATCATTATGTTGTACACCTGAAACTGGTATAATGTAATACGTCATTTATATCTCAACAAAAAGAAAGAAAAAATAGTTTGAGATTTCCATCCGAGATGGAGGCATAGGTAGATGCACTTTGCCTCTTCCCATAACCAAAAGAAGGATGACAACAAATTAAAAAAACAAAAACAAAAACAAAAACACAACCAGAACTGCCAGAAAATCGAACTGTGTGGATGTCCGACAACCAAGGAGTTAAAGAAGAAACATTCATCCAGACTGACAGGAGGGGTGGAGATGGGCAGCTGGGGTGGAGAGGACCAGCAGCAAGGCGGCGGCTGGATGACTGGGCGGGTGAGGTGGTGGCTGGTGGTCCCACATTTGGCGGGAGGAACCAGGCTTATCTGCACACAATGAGGGAGCCAGACAGACCATGCAGCCCAGGGTTCCGGCGCAGGAAAAGAAAGCCTCAAAACCTCTGGCTGTAAAAACCTGGTGGCAGGAGAAACTCCCAACCTCACAGGAAAGTTTGTTGGAGGGGCTCACGGGGTCCTAGGATGTACACAAACCCACCCACCCAGGAATCAGCACCAGAAAGGCCCAATGTGCTGGTGGGTAGAGGGAGAAGTGGCCGAAAGCCAGCGGAGCGGAGCAAGCAGCATTGTTTCCTCTCTGACCCCTCCCCCACATAGAGCACCACAATGCAGCGACTTCGGTTGCTCTGTCCTGGTTAGTACCTAAAGCGCCGCCCCTTACAACTTAACAGGTGCCCGGAGACAAAGAAATATGGTCCAAAAGAAAGAACAGGTCAAAACTCAAGAAAAATAGTTAAGTGATGAAGAGATAGCCAACCTATCAGAGGCAGAGTTCAAAACACTGGTAATCAGGATGCTCGCAGAAATGGTTGAGCATGATTGAAAAAATAGAGGAAGAAGTGAAGGTTCTGAAGAGCAGAAGGAAGAAAGAAGCATGCAACCAGAACAGAATGAAGAAACAAGAATTCAAAAAAAAAAAAAAAATGAGGAGAGGCTTAGGAGCCTCCAGGGCAACTTTATACATTCCAACATCTGCATCATCGGGGTGCCAGAATGAGAAGAGCAAGAGCAAGAAATTGAGAACTTATTTGAAAAAATAATGAAGGAAAACTTCCCTAGTCTAGCAAAGGAAACAGACTTCCAGGAAGTCCAGGAAGCTCAGAGTCCCAAGAAGTTGGACCCAAGGAAGCACACACCAAGGCACGTCATAATTACATTACCCAAGATTAAAGAGAAGGAGAGACGCTTAAAAGCAGCATGAGAAAAGGAAACAGTTACCTACAAAGGAGTTCCCATAAGACTAGCAACTGATTTCTCAAAACAAACAAACAAACAAAAAACCTTGCAGGCAAGAAGGGGCTGGAAAGAAGTATTCCAAGTCATGAAAGGCAAGGACCTACACCCAAGATTACTCTATCCAGCCAAGCTATCATTTAGAATGGAAGGGCAGATAAAGTGCTTCCCAGATGAGGTCAAGTTAAAGGAGTTCCTCATCACCAAACCCTTATTATATGAAATGTTAAAGGGACTTATCTAAGAAAAAGAAGTCTAAAAAACAAACTAAGCAAACAACTGGAGCAGAAACAGAATCACAGAAATGGAGATCACATGGAGGGTCATCAGTGGGGAGGGGGAGGGGGAGAATGGGGGAAAAGGTACAGGGAATAAGAAGCATAAATGGTAGGTACAAAGTAGACAGAGGGAGGTTAAGAATAGTATAGGAAATGGAGAATCCAATTAACTTATATGTACGGCCCATGGACATGAACTATGCGGGGAGGGAATGCTGGTGAGAGGAGGGTGCAGGGCGGAGGGGGATAAAAGGGAGAAGAAATGGGACATCTATAATAGCATAATCAATAAAATATATTTAAAATAAAAAGAAAGAAAAAATTAAAAAGAAAATGGAAAGAAAAGCAGATATAAAAGTCCAGTATGGTGTTTGGTAAAAAGCACAGGTCTGTTTGAGATGGGAACATAGCATTTTCTACTAGCATATAGCGGTTTGTCAAGGCTTTCTTTTCTAGGGTCTGCTCACCTTCTGCAGAAACGTGTTACCCAGGAAGGGCTGAAGAGACAGAAGCAGCTGACCAGGGAGGTTGCTATGCAACAGCAGAGGAAAGCCATTCAGCCAGGCAGGACTGATATTGGTCACTGGAGAGTAAAAGCTGTGGTCCTAGCAATAGCTTCTGACTCATACACAGGAGTCCTGGAGAGGCTGATATAAAAAACGAATGTAAAAGTCCAATATGGCCCTGCCTGGTGTGGCTCAGTGGAATGAGTGCCGGCCTGTGAACCAAAGGGTTGCCGGTTCGATTCCCAGTCAGGGCACATGCTTGGGTTGTGGGTCAGGCCCCCAGTAGGGGTGTGCGAGAGAGGCAACCACAAAGTGATGTTTTCTTCTCTTTCTTCCTCCCTTCCCCTCTCTCTAAAAATAAATAAATAAAATCTTTTTTTAAATAAATAAATAAAAGTCCAGCATGGTTTGTGTAAAAAGTACATAATTTGAGATGAGAACATAGCATTTCCTGCCTCCAAAGCTGTCTCACCGGTCATTCTGGAAGTCCAGAGGCATGTGTGTCCTTGGTTAGGACCTGAGTAAGTGCTCCTTGTGTTTCCCATTCTGCATATTGAGAAACTGGGTTCAGAGATGCCCAGCGACCTGAGCAGGCTCACACAGCTAGCGAGCGACAGACTGGCCCAGCACTCCATCCCTGGAATTCTGAAGCCCGGCCCAGCTTCTTCCCACAAGACCACAGCTGCCCCAGGCCCCATCCTTGGAAGGAACCAGGACAAACATTTACTCTGAATCAGGGCTTGCCATGGCTCAGACACACAAGTGCCCGATTGTCCAGGCTGCTCCAGTGGGCACCAGGAGGGCCTAAGGGGCAGCATGTGTGTGCCACTCTCTGCAAAGAGGCCTGACAGTCAGGGCGGAGAGTGAACCCCAAACAGCAATTCCCACACCTGGATGGATCCACATAGAGTAGGCAGAGGCGGGGCTGGCGGGCCTCTACCTGTGTCCTCCCAGGTGCAGAGCATGAGCATGAGCTTAGGTCTCAGACAATGCAAAGCTTGCTTGTTTGGGACAGATGTTGACAGGGCAGGGGAGGTGGGTGGGGAGCTGTCGCTGAAACTGAAGAGGAGAGGATGCCTCAGTCCCCTGGCCAGCACTAGGCAAACATGGAGCCCAAATTCTACATTTTCTGTTTACTGGCTCTGTGGCCTCGTGTCATTAGTCCATGCAGTGTGTCTGTGCCTCAGCTTCCTGACTTGTGGAATGGGGATGCTGACATCGACCTCCCAGGGCAGCTGTGAGAGGAAGACAAGCCGCAGCCAAGATCTGGCTGTGATGCACAAGCTGCATAAAGAGTGATTGAGGAAGCAGATGTTCCCAGGGTGCCTGGAGGCCACAGAGGTGGCCCAGTGGAGGGGAACACCAAGGGAACCGGCATCCTCTGTTTGCATTTCCCTTGTTGCTAGAGACCTCTGTACTTGTGACCTAGGGATCACGCTGGGGGAACCGGCGCACAGTGGATTCCAGAGCGCACTGGAGGAGCTTAGGGGAAAGGTGAAGGGCAGAGCTGTAAAAGTGGGAGGTACTGAGGGTAGATGATTGGGTGGGTTGAACTGCACCACAGGGTGTGAGGTCGCGCCTGCAGTCGGAGGCGGGGGTGGAAAGGGGAATCTGGCGGGAAGGAAAAACATCCCCCCCCCCCGCCCCCGCCCCATCTCGTCCGCCCACCCGGGGAATCGCCTGCGCGCTGGGGACCTGGTGGACCGGGCTTTTGTTGGGAAAGCGGCGGGCTGGAGGGGTCAGCGCATGCGCAGGCTGCTAGCCGCGGGGTGGGGGTGTGCGGAGAAAAGGGGCGGGGTGGTAGGAGCTGCTGTGCTGGCAGCAGTCGGCGAGGGCGCGGCTGCGGGGTTCCCGGTGCTGAGGACCGACGCCATTGGAGCCCCAGGGAAGGTAAGGATCCAGCCTTGGACAGGACTGGAGAGGGCGGGTGGAACCCGGTACACTGCGCCACCCCTTCCCGCACAACGCACCCCACCTCCCTGCAACGCTCCCCCCACCCGGGAGCTGAACAAAGCCCAAGCACTCAAAACCCGAACCCCGTTAGACCCGTGTCCAGATAGGAGTCCCCTCTGCCCCGCCGCCAGACCCAGGCTCCTGGATCCTAACTGCTTTCGCAGACCCGTGTGCTCTGGGCTGACCTGCCTAAGACACAGGCCCCATCCCCGCCCAGCCACTCCTATATCACCCCCACCCAGCTGACCACTTTGCCTCCTTCCTGGAGTTGCAATCCTGGGTTTTGACACCTCCAGCGCTCCAAATGGAGCCTCACTTAGTCCAAGGCCCCCACCCCATCTACCCCTAGCGCTCGTGTGTGAGCCCAGCCTGACCGGAAAGCCCCCACCCACCGGGACCTCGCCAAAGGGTCCCTGGGATTCAGTTTCCCAGAGCTTTTCGCGGTCCCCATGTGTCTGAGCCCTCACATTTCATCTTCTCACCCTTTATCTTGGCTCCCTGCTCCAGCCCTTAAATTCAGGCCCTTTGTTTCTCCTTCTCTCCCTGCATCCATCCCCTTTGGGGCTCTTCAGACCCAAGCCCACCAGTCCACCCCTCCATTCAAATCGAGCCACTGGGATGGGGAGCCTGCCCCCACCTTTCAGTGTGGCGATCTCCTCCGGCCTCTTCTACCCTTCTCTTCGGGTAGAAGATTCTGTCTCTGACAGAATCTACCCCAACAGACTTCACTCCCAACCCCTACTGCCTAGTAAGGGGCTGGCTGATGGGTGCTCCCGGGAGAGATCATGCCTCCATTGGATTTCCCTCCTCCCCCAGAGGCCTCATCCTTCCTCTCAGGCTGAGCTCTCTTCTTCTTGGGACACCAGCATGGCTGAGGGGAGCTTCCGCATGGAATCCGAAAGCTACAATGCTGAAGACATGGACGAGGGTAGTGATGAAGTTGGGGAGGAAGAGATGATTGAAGGAAATGAGTATGAAGAATTTGGTGCTTTCGGAGGCTATGGCACCTTCACCAGCTTTGACATTCGTCTCCTCAGAGCCTTTGGGAGCTTGGGTCCAGGCCTTCACATCTTGGCGGTGAGGCCCCTTCTCGGCCACCTGCTGGCCCTGCCAAAACTGGGAGGGGAGGGGAGGTTTTATGAAGAGGGGAGGGCTAATGGGGAAGGACTACTTAGCCACTCCAAATCAAACCTTCCCTTTCCTGCTGGGAGAAAGAGGGTCGTTCGAGGAGGGTGTTGGGGGTGGTAGGGGCTGGATGGCTGCCTGGAGGGGGCTGTCCAGTACAAGGAAGCATGATGAGAGTGTGTAAAGTTGTCTGCCTTCCTTTATCCTTCTGTCTGGCCTTGCAGAATGAACCCTGGGAACTGGAAAACCCTAGGCTGGCCCAGACTCTGGTGGAGGCATTTCAGCTGGATCCAGAAACACTTGCCAATGAGGCGGAGGCTCGGGCTGCCAATGTAGCCCGAGCTGCCGCCTCCAACCGCGCTGCTCGGGCTGCTGCCGCTGCTGCTCGGGCCATCTACAATCAGGTGGTCACTAGCCACCCGCTGGCCACAGAGCAGGCCTCGAGAGACAACACCCAACCCATGGCATATGCGGCCGAGGCTCAGGAAGCCACCCCTGAGACAACCCTTGCTTCTCCCCACAGCTCCCAGATGCCAGTCAACAGTGACATGGCTGCCTCTGGGGCTCCAGCAACCTCCTCACAGCCCCAGCCAGCCTCCCAGGCCCAGGAGGCTGCTACTGAGGGTCCCAGTACTGCCTGTGCTTCTTCTCAGGCTCCATGTGCCAGTGAGGTGGATGCCACCCAGCTCAAGACAGTCTTTCTGGGTCAGAATGATGTCTTTGATTTCACCCAGCCGGCTGGTGTCAGTGGCATAGCTTTCCCACACCCCAGGAGGCCCACTCCAGCCCAAGATGTGGCCAGAGAGGGCCCCAGTGCTGCCTCCTGGGTGCCTCAGACAGCATCCGCTGGGGAGGGGGCAGCCACTCGGCCCAAAACGACCAAGTCTGGGAAGGCTCTCGCTAAGACTCGGTGGGTGGAGCCTCAGAATGTTGTGGCAGCAGCTGCTGCCAAGGCCAAGATGGCCACGAGCGCCCCTGAGCCTGAGAGTGCAGCTGCTACTGCTCAGAACAGTGCTGAGCCCTGGGCCAGGATGGGAGGCAAGAGGACAAAGAAGGTGAGACCTCCCTGCCTTCTCCAGCCCCCCTTGTTCTCCTCTCCTCTCCTCTCCTCTCCTCTCCTCTCCTCTCCTCTCCTCTCCTCTCTTCCCCTTCCCTCCCCTCCTGTCTCTTCCCTTCCCTTCTCTTTCCCTCCCCTCTTCTTCTCTCAGCTTGTCCAAGTTTCTACAACACAAGTGTGCTAGCATGTTCTTACTCCATGTAGTCACTACCCTCCGGCCTGGAGGGAGAAGAGATTGGCTCAGTGCCTGGCACTTAGTAAGCCCTCTGCACATGTCATCTGCTGTTCCTACTACTCTTATTTCCAAGTACCTGCTCTGGTGAAGATGTTGCCAGGGGCTTGGGCACAGTAAGCTTGGTAGCCCTGAGTCTCTCCTCTCCCCAATGCTATAGTCTAAGCACCTGGATGATGAGTATGAAAGCAGTGAGGAAGAGAGAGAGCCTCCTGCTGTCCCACCGACCTGGAGAACATCGCAGCCCCCATTGACAGTGAGGGCTCAGATGGCCCCTCGGCCCCCGATGGCCCTGAGATCCCAGGTACCCTCAAGGCATGTACTGTGCTTGCCACCACGCAACGTGACCCTTCTGCAAGAGAGGGTAAGGAGTCTGCCCTTCCCCCTCTCCCTCCTTCTCCTCCCTTGCTGGCCAGTTTTTTTGAGCTCACCCATACCTTTGCCTCCCCTTCTCCAGGCAAATAAGTTGGTGAAATATCTGATGATTAAGGACTACAAGAAGATCCCCATCAAGCGCTCAGGTGGACAACTGTACCCCATCCTTGAACTCTGCCTCCCCCCCCCCCCCAATCCTCCTCAGTGGGCCCCACCCCATCAGATACCCCCAACTCTCAGGCCTTGCCTGATGGCTCCAAGCGCACAGTACACCACGGGGTCTTGACCGTGCTTCCCCCTGCAGCAGGGCTGACCGAGGGACTGCAACTCTGGCCCCTGCTCAGCCCAGGTGCTTTCCCACCTCTCTCCTCCTGCAGACATGCTGAAGGACGTCATCCGAGAATACGATGAACACTTCCCAGAGATCATTGAACGAGCAACGTACACCTTGGAAAAGGTGGGTGCGGGGATGGGGGGGCAGCTCTCTGGAACGTGAGCGGCAGGGAAGCCTTGTACCCTGCAGCCTTTGGAGGCCCGGTGTCAGTACTACCTGCTCTGGAAGCTTTGCCTAGCTTCTCCACCTGGGAGCTCCCACTGCATACTTCCTCTCCCTTGTGCTCTGGGAGGTCTCTGGTCTCCTGAAGTGGGTCCCGTTGCCTTGGCCAATGGCAGAGCTCCCAGAGGCCAGTTCCTCTGCGTCCTCTCTTGTTCTGTCGTCCCCCGTGACACTGGGTTCCCTGCCTAGGAAATGTTCTGGCAGGGAATGGAGTGACTACCTGCAGGACATTTGGCCTGGACTTTTGACCTCGAAGTCTTGTTTTCTCCCCGTGTAGAAGTTCGGGATCCACCTGAAGGAGATCGACAAGGAAGAACATCTGTACATTCTTGTCTGCACACAGGATTCTTCAGCTCGCCTCCTGGGAAAGTGAGAAAAGGCAGGAGGGTCGTGGCCTTCCCAGGTGGTGCCTCCCCCTCCTCTCAGAGAAGAGGGAAAACAGGGCCGGAGGGCCTCAGCACAGTGCCCACCTACCGTTGTCAAGTGATTACCAGATGGGCCAGGCCTTGCTGCGGTGGGGCTTCCACCCCTGCCCACCCACGCCCCTCCTTCCAAGAAAGCAGGCTTTTCGTTGCTTTCCTCTTCCTGCTAAGTGCCTGGCCCTGCCTGGGCAGAGTGGTTGGTCCTGGGGGAGCTTTCTGTCCAGTGTACGCCCCATGGGCAAAGGGCGGGGGAGGTGTGGATGAGCCTCTGGACACACCTTTGCAAGCGTTTGCTCCTGCTGCCCAATCCTGTCCTTGGCAGAATCTTGGGAGGGGGTGTTAGCATCCACACCTGATGGATGAAGTGATGTAATTGCAAGCGGAGGAAGAATGAGTTGTCTGGATCAGGTAGCAAGCCATGCGCAGAGTGGGAAGAATTGCCCTGTAGCGAGTGGGGCGATCTAGGAGAAGCAAGTTGGGTGAGCTGACTGTAGTCTCTTGGGCAAATGGCTGCTGGACAGGATCCCCCTTTCTACACTTTTAGGACCAAGGACACTCCCAGGCTGAGTCTTCTCTTGGTGATTCTGGGAGTCATCTTCATGAATGGCAACCGTGCCAGCGAGGGTGAGTGGCTGGGCCTGCAGGTGGGGGGTTGCCTCCACCCCCGTCTCACCTTCGTGTTTCAAATTCTTGTACCTCATCTCCCCTGGCAGCTGTCCTCTGGGAGGCACTACGCAAGATGGGACTGCGCCCTGGGTATGACTGGGCTCACTGGGCTCTCTGGGCTCCCAGTGCCCCTCAGCGTTGTCCTGGGGCATAGGAGGCCCCAGGATTGCAACAACCTGATGGTCTGGTGCAGGGGAGTGGGCGTCCTGGACTAGGCAGAGCGCAAAGGGCCTCACCAGGGTGCATGGCAAAATGGTCCTGAACTCTCAGCCCCCTCTCTGCTCCATGTCCCCTCTCTGTCCCCAGAGGAGATGTAAGAGAAACCATCAGAATTCGGGGCTCCATCAAACCCCTATGTCAGCCATTGCTGTCAGACCTCTGCTGCATGCCCAGGCCTCATGAGGCTGCCCCATGGGCCAGGAAGTTCTCAATCCTGGTAGCGAGTGCTCCTGCCATACCCGGGCACTGCCACCGGCTCTAGTCATGGACTCCTTTCCTTGCCCTCAGGGTGAGGCACCCATTCCTTGGCGATCTGAGGAAGCTCATTACAGACGACTTTGTGAAGCAGAAGTAAGTCTCACACTCATGCCTTCCTTGTGCTGGTCTGGCTGAGGAAGCCATTTCCCCGTCCTAGGTCTTAACACTGGAGGGATGGAGTCTCTGGGGTGAGTGTGGGTCGGGGTATGTGAGTGCCAGGGGGATTAGAATGCCAGGGCATTCTTGGGGAAAGGGGGCACACGTTGATTGAGAGCATGGTGTGGGGTATGTTACAACCACCACACCATCCAAGCACCTGCCCTGCAGGCTATAGGAGAATATCCCCTGCTTTGCATCCCAGGAACCTGGGGCTCCAGTGTGGAAGTGTGAGCTTGGCCCTTGCTGGTGAGGGGCCCACTCAGGCCTGGAGCCCGGCCCTCCTGACTCACAGGGTCAGGGGCGTACCTGGAGTACGCTGCTCTTGGTGGACCGTTTCTTCTCTTCACAGTCCCTTTCCATGGTGGGCTGTCCCAGGGCTCAGCCGGGCCATGGACAGACGCTGTGGTGAGGTGTGCTCAGAGGAGGGGGCCTGAAGCAGTGGCCCCACTGTTTACAACACACCTGATAGGAATCCAGGGGTCATTGTGACAAGGGGCACAAGCCTGTGGCCTTACTGTGGACAAACATACCCTACATGTGCCCCTTCCCCCACCCCCACCCACACACCTCCCTGTGGCTGTTCTGGGCAGGAACAGACAGCCCAGGGTTTTGAAGGCCTCAGTAGTGCAGGCAGAAACCGTGGGAGTGAGCTTGGGAGTGGGGCACCGGCCAGAGGGTCAGGACAGTCCTCCTGCAGGAGCTGAGCTGCTTGCTGCCTTGGGACTGGAAAGGGGCCCCCTGGGAGCCATTAGCACGACAACAGGTCTGCCTGGCTGGAGGCAAAAGTTTCTTTTCCTCTCCCCTGAGGTACCTGGAATACAAGAAGATCCCCAACAGCAGCCCACCTGAGTACGAATTCCTCTGGGGACTGAGGGCCCGACATGAGACCAGCAAGATGAGGGTGCTGAGATTCATTGCCCAGGTAACAGAGAGCCCCTGCTGGGGGCTGGGGCCAGGGCCAGGGGCTGGCACTTCCCATACCTTGTCTGTTTCTCGGTCATGGGCTCCTTATGCCATTTGTGTGTCCAGTGCGGACACTGAGTCTCAGAAAGGTTCCTGGGTGACTGGCCCAAGTTCACAGATGCAATGTATGTGAGGGATGGGGCGAAACCCCAGGCCTGGTCGGCTCCAGTGGTCTTTATTTTTATTGTGATCGTGCTCAGTGCACAGGAGGGTGTACAGTGGGAAGCAGGTGCTCGGTGAACATAGGGTAGCCGTTAGCATGGCTGCTGCTATTACATTGCAGTATCAGAACCGAGACCCCCGGGAATGGAGGGCCCATTTCCTGGAGGCTGTGGATGATGCTTTCAAGACAATGGATGTGGATATGGCTGAGGAACATGCCAGGGCCCAGATGAGGGCCCAGATGAACATCGGGGATGAAGCTCTGATTGGACGGTGGAGCTGGGACGACATACAGGTGGAGCTCCTGACCTGGGATGAGGATGGAGATTTTGGCGACGCCTGGGCCAGGATCCCCTTTGCTTTCTGGGCCAGATACCATCAGTACATTCTGAATAGCAACCGTGCCAATGGGAGAGCCACTTGGAGAGCTGGCATCAGCAGTGGCACCCATGGTGGGGCCAACACCAGCATCCTAGATGGCCCTAGCACCAGCTCCACCATCCGCACCAGAAATGCCGCCAGAACGAGTGCCAACTTCTTCTCTTGGATCCAGTAAGGTTCTCAGGCCATAAATGAGACCCTGGAGGGTGGGGCGGGAGAGGCTGTGAGAAGTCAGCAGAAGGCCTGGCATGGGGAAGGGGAAGCAGTGAGAGTGTGGACAGACCCTTCTTTTGTTCTTTATATCCCTCACTGTTTTATCTGTATTTCCGTTTGTTTTTGCTCCTGTGTCCTGTGTTTGCAGACAACGCTGACGAACTGCAGCGATCACTCATCCAGCCAGAGTGCCCCCTCAGACTCCGTGTTCACACAGCAGTCTAGGCCGCCTCTGCCTGCCCATCAGAGATGGCATGCAAGACGAAGCTCTCTGCGCCCTGCTGCTTTCATTGTGTGCTGTTGTCGTGCTGTTGTGTTTTTGGTATCAGTGTCACATTAAAGTTGCAAAATGAAGTGGGACGTTTCCTCCATTACCTGTGCTCTGAGTGGCCTGTGGTCGGCTCTCTGGGATGGGGCCAGAGGGCTCGCCTCTACCAAAGAGGCAGGCAGGGTGCTGGGAGACGTGGAGGCACCTGTGAGTGTGGAGATCGAGAGTTTTGAGAGGGTTCGGTCCACATGGTTTCCTGATTTCCTACGAGGTACGGCACCAGTTAGATGCCCATGGAGGGGGTGGGAAGTAAGGGAAGGGGTGGGGTGGAGGCTATGGGTTGGTGCCACTGTCCCTCCCACCAAGAGGCAGGATCCACAATCATCTACCAGGACACATCTCCCTGTCCCCACCTTTGGAGGTGCTGGCATCGAACTCTTCCATCATCATCCACACAAGCTCAGGACCTCATCCCTCGGATAAACCCATAGGGACAATGAGGTAGGCCTCCAGGTGACATCCTCTCCCCTCCAGCAGGCAGAAGGAGGATCATGGTTGCTGAGAGTAGATTTAATGAAATCAAAGCTGCTACAGACCTCAAAAGCCCATTGCCTGTGGCGGTGACCTAAGGCTTGCTTGGGGCTCGGGAGCCCTTCAATGGAAGCAGGGCCGTTCCAGTGCGGTCAAGGCCAGGCCTAGGTCCTGGTGCTTTCAAGGGCTGGGTGATGCCTGTGGAGGGTGTGGCTGGTTCTGCAATTTCTCCAGTGGACAACAGTGAGGGCAGAGACACAGAGGTCCCCTGGGAAGGGCTCAGTAGCGGGCAGGGACAGTGTCCGGAGCTTCCTCAGGTGCCCCAGTAAATGTCTGCACGTAGGGAGGACAAGGCCCCAGGTTAAGAAGAGGGCCAGTGTAGTGAAAGGGCCCCTGCCCTCCCAATTGACTCTTTTCCCTGAGAAGAGGTTCTCCTCTCTTGGCCAGACCTGGATCCTGACCTAGACCCAGCTACATAATTTGCCAGGTGCAGTAGAAAATGCAGACATGGGCCCCTTGCTCACAAATTGTTAAGAATTCCAAGAGAACAACAGCAGAGCCTTGGATCACGAGTGGAGCCCTTGTGAGTGCAGGGTCTTGTGGGACCACATAGGTCTCACCCCCAGGAAACTGGCTCTGTCCGCACCCCTGCTCCTTAAAGACAGGCTTCAGGTGGGATTCTGTCTTGTTGCCCAGTGCTGTCATTTCTGCCTTCCTGGCTGCTGGGTCCCTGCTTAGCCAAATGGACACTCCGTGATTCCGAACGAGAGGAAGTCCCCTTAGGTTTTCAGGTGCGTGGCTCGAGATGGTGGCGTGAGGGGTGAAGGATGCCTGGGGCCCCGGCTCTGGTGTGATGAATGATACATGACATTTCTGGCACCCTCGACCTGGGAAACTCCCGGGACCCTGTTGTGCACACAGTAGGCACATGCCTTTTCGTGGATGAATGTGGAGCCATCACAAAAGCCACAGGTGTGAGTTTGAGCACTGTGTGCAGAGGGCACTTGAGATATAGTGGCTCATCTGGAAAGCAGGAGAAGGCAGCCATGAGGGACAGGGTGCCGAGGAGGTCACCAAGTCCCCAGGCCTGCAGGTTTTCAGCATTCTCCCTTGTCCACACCCCTTCCCCATGGTCAGGCCCCCCAGGGGCCCACTGCCCTGCACCCTGCAGGGTGGTCAGGGAGGAAGAGAGCAGGGAGGAGGCCGGAGGGCCCTGGGGAATGCAGCCAGACTGTGGGCCCCCCAGGACGGTCAGGCTGGTCACCTTGGAGGTGGCCCACCTCCTCACCCACAGGGCAACCTGGACAACAAGGCAGGCCTCCCACCTCCCGCCAGCCCCGCCCCAGCCCCGGGCCTTCCACAGGCTCCCTGGCCACAGAGGCCCACATCGCCTCTCCCCGAGCGTTCCCTGAGAACCCACTGTGCACCAGGCCCTCGGAGGAGGTGTGCAGGTACCCAGGCAG